>NC_057804.1:120234123-120239911 GCF_018294505.1 Triticum aestivum
TTTTTTTTTAAAACTAGGGTTTCGGACGGGGGAAGAAGAGATCCGAATGGAGGGGGGTATAAATAGGCATAGAGGGAGCTAGGAGAGTCCAAATGAGGTGCGGTTTTCACCCACACGATCGTGATCGAACGCTTTAGGACATGGAGTAGAGTTTGGTGGGTTTTGGGCCAAATTTGGAGGGTGTTGGGCTGCAACACCCACGAGGCCTTTTCGGTCCCTCGGTTAACCGTTGGAGTATCAAACGAAGTCCAAATGACCAGAAACTTGACAGGCGGTCTACCGGTAGTAAACCAAGGCCGCTTGGCAAGTCTCGGTCCAATCCGGAAATGTTTAAACCCCACACACGAAAGAAGACTAGAAATGACCACCGGAGGAGAACGAAGCGCCGGAATGCAAAACGGACAACGGGGAAAATGCTCGAATGCATGAGATGAACATGTATGCAAATGCAATGCACGTGATGACATGATAAGAGATGCACGAAAAAGAAAACAACACACGGAGACAAAGACCCGAACCCGAGAAATAAATATAACTTAGCGTCGGAGACGGCAAGAGTTGGATACAAATATGGAAAGTATATCTGGGGCGTTACAACACTCCACCACTACGAAAAGATCTCGTCCCGAGATCTAGGACTGAAAGAACTCCGGGTACTCAGAACGGAGGTGATCCTCGCGTTCCCAGGTAGCTTCACGGTCGGAATGGTGAGCCCACTTGACTTTGAGAAATTTAATTGACTTGTTGCGAGTCTTGCGTTCGGTCTCTTCAAGAATAGCAACTGGGTGCTCACGATAGGAGAGATCTTCTTGGAGCTCAATGTCCTCGAAGTTGACGGTGCGTTCAGGAGTCTTGAAGCACTTTCGAAGCTGAGAGACATGGAACACATCATGAACATTTGCAAAGTTTGAAGGAAGCTCGAGTTGATAGGCGAGGTCGCCTCTCTTGCTGACAATCTTGAAAGGTCCCACGTATCTAGGGGCAAGCTTCCCTTTGATACAGAAGCGACGAGTACCTTTCATGGGAGAGACGCGGAGGTAAACATGATCTCCGATCTCGAAAACCAGATCACGGTGCTTACTATCATAGTAGCACTTCTGGCGGGATTGAGCTGCTTTGAGGTTATCACGAATGACTTTGCACATTTCTTCTGCTTCTGTGATTAAGTCATTACCCAGCAGCTGACATTCACCGGTTTCAGACCAGTTGAGAGGGGTACGGCACTTCCTGCCATATAGAATTTCAAAGGGGGCCTTGCCCGAACTTGCTTGAAAGCTGTTGTTGTAAGAGAATTCAGCATAAGGAAGACAGTCCTCCCACTTCATGCCGAAGGAGATCACACAAGCCCTGAGCATATCTTCAAGAATTTGGTTGACACGCTCGACTTGACCGCTTGTTTGAGGATGGAAAGCTGTGCTGAAGCGGATGTTGGTGCCCATGGCCTTCTGAAAAGAATCCCAAAACTTGGAGGTAAAGATGCTGCCACGGTCTGAAGATATCACTTGAGGAATACCGTGCAGAGAGACAATGCGAGAGGTATAGAGTTCCGCCAATTGAGCTGCAGTGATCGACTCTTTGATAGGCAGAAAATGCGCCACTTTGGTGAGCTTGTCGATGACAACAAATATAGCATCATTGCCACGCTTGGACTTTGGAAACCCAGTCACGAAGTCCATTTCAATGTGGTCAAACTTCCATTCTGAAATGGCAAGAGGTTGGAGGAGACCAGCTGGCCTTTGGTGTTCTGCCTTCACTCTTCTGCAGACATCACATTCATTCACGAATTGAGCGATCTCGCGCTTCATTCGAGTCCACCAATAAGCTTGCTTGAGGTCCTGATACATCTTCGTACTCCCAGGGTGGATGGAGAGGAGAGAGTTGTGAGCCTTGTTCATGATCACCTTACGAAGTTCACCTTTGGGCACAACAATTCGATCCTCGAAGAAGAGAGTGTCCTTGTCATCAAGTCGGTAGCACTTGTACTTGGACTGACTCTTTGCAATACCAATCTTCACCTTTTTCACCATAGCATCAAGAAGTTGGGCTTGGCGAATCTGGTCTTCTAAGGTAGGAGAGACTTGAAGGTTGGCGAGGAAACCTTGAGGAACAACTTGCGGATTAAGTTTGCGGAAAGCTTCACAAAGCTCGGGTTGATAAGGCTTGAGAATCAGACTGTTGCAATATGCTTTCCTGCTCAAAGCGTCAGCAATCACATTAGCCTTGCCTGGAGTATACTCGATACCCGGATTGTACTCTTGAATCATTTCGACCCATCGAGTCTGCCTGAGGTTGAGATTAGGCTGAGTGAAGATGTACTTGAGACTCTTGTGATCAGTGAAAATATCCACTTTCCTTCCCAATAGAAGATGTCTCCAAGTCAACAAAGCGTGCACAACTGCCGCCAACTCGAGATCATGAGTGGGGTACTTCTTCTCATTAGGTTTCAACTGGCGAGAGGTATAAGCGACAACTTTCTTCTCTTGCATCAGTACAGCACCGAGACCTTGGAGAGAGGCATCACAAAAGACCTCGTACGGCTTGGTTTCATCAGGCGGAGTCAGAACTGGAGCAGTGATCAATTTCTCTTTCAAAGTGGAGCAGTCTCCTCATCGCTCTGATACCAACTTATAACGCCCTCGATGCGGCTATAGCTCCCACGTGTCGAGGCACGACTTAGAGGCATAACTGCATTGAAAGCAGTGTCGCAAGTCAGGCAATCATTACAACATCCCATGTAATATATAATAAAAGGGGGAGATAACATAGTTGGCTTACACTCGCCACCTCACATCAGAGTACATAAATAACATCCATCAAACAAACACTCATGGCCCGACTATGGCGCCAAAATAGAAAAGAACCCCCAACATGCGACAAGGTCCTGAATCGATAACCCCAACTAGGCACCACTACTGATCATCCGGAAAAGACACGTAGTATCGCTGAGAGTCCTCGTCGAACTCCCACTTGAGCTCGTAATCGTCAACTGGAGTAGAAACACCTGGACCTGCATCTGGAGTTGTAGTATCTGTGAGCCACAGGGACTCAGCAATCTCACACCCACGCGATCAAGACTATTTAAGCTCATAGGAATGGATAAGGCAAAAATATGTGGAGCTGCAGCAAGCGACTAGCATATGTGGTGGCTAACTTATACGCAAAAGAGAGCGAGAAGAGAAGGCGAAGCACGAGCGAGAAGCTAAAGGAACATCGTGCGTAAGCATAACTCCAACACCGTGTCCACTTCCCGGACTCCGCCGAGAAGGGGCCATCACGGTAACACACACGGTTGATTCATTTTAATTAAGTTTAGTTCAAGTAATCTACAACCGGACATTAACAAATTCCCATCTGCCCATAACCGCGGGCACGGCTTTCGAAAGTTCAATCCCTGCAGGGGGGTCCCAACTTAGCCCATGACAAGCTCTCACGGTCAACGAAGGAATAGACCTCCACCCGAGACACACCGATCAGACTCGGCAACCCGGTACAACAAGACAATTCGACAGGTTAAAACAAGACCAGCAACACCGCCCGAATGTGCCGACAAATCCCGATAGGAGCTGCACATATCTCTTTCTCAGGGCACACTCAGATGAGCGCTCCATACAACTAAAACCAAACCTCGAGTTTCCCCGAGGGGGCGCTGCACAGGACTCTAGTTTGGACCAACGCTCAGAGGAGCACTGGCCCGGGGGGGTTAAAATAAGATGACCTTCGGGTTCCGGAAACCCAAGGGAAAAAGAGGCTAGGTGGCAAATGGTAAAATCAATGTTGGGCATTGCTGGAAAAGCTTTAATCAAGGCGAACTATCAAGGTGTTCCCATTATAACCCAACCGCGTAAGGGACGCAACAATCCGGGAACATAACACCGATATGACGGAAACTAGGGCGGTAAGAGTGGAACAAAACACTAGGCGAGAGGCCGAGCCTTCCACCCTTTACCAAGTATATAGATGCATTAAGACAACATAGCAATATAATGATATCCCAACAAGAAAATAAATGTTCCAACAAGGAACGGCTCCAATCTTCACCTGCAACTAACAACGCTATAAGAAGGGCTGAGCAAAGCGGTAACATAGCCAATCAATGGTTTGCTAGGACAATGGTGGGTTAGAGGATCAACATGGCAATTGGGAGGCTGACAAGCAAAAGGTAGGCATCGTAGCAGTGGCAAAGCAAAAGAGCGAGCAAACTAGCATAGCAAAGATAGTAGTGATTTCGAGGGTATGATCATCTTGCCTGCACAGTTGTCAGAGTTGACTGGATCCTCACAAGCAAACTCAAAGGGCTCCTCGGTAGTGAACTCGTCTCCCGGCTCTACCCAACAAGACAAACAAGCAACAAGGATACAATCAACCACGGGCAAGACCAAGCAATATGATGAAATGACGATATGCTATGCGGGATGCGATGCGGGATGCAAAATGCAAGATATGACAGGAAATGCGTGAACCTGGCATCAACTTGGAAAACCAAGTGTGCCACTGGATAGAGGGGATGAAATCGCTTGAAAACGATATAAAGATCATTGGAATCGGAGCTACGGTTTGGAAATGGCGAGCGTTTTAAGATACGACACCGGTCTGCGATTTACAGCAAGTAGGCATCTAAATGCAACGAAATGAACATGCTACAGCCACCAAACATGGAAACAAAATATATGGAAGTGATTTACACAAGATGGTTGACAAAACACTAGCACTGAGCCATAGGCAAATTCATCCATTAAGAGGTTCAAACAAGCATGGTTAAAACGCAAATGCAAAACAGATTCCAGACTTAGTGAAATTAACACTAGTCTGAAATTTCAGATCACGATGCTCTCTTCGGAGCAGCAAAACAACATGATAGAAAACCTGAACATGACAAGTAAGAACATGGCATGGAGCTACTCAACAATCTTAACAAAACACCCAAAGTGACCTGGGGCCAAAAGGGTTCACAAAATACTCTACCGAGCTCACGAACATAGCTCGAACACAATCAGCTTTCAGACTTAGTGAAAACTGAGACACGCTGAAATATAACTCACGAAGGCATGTAAACGAGCTCGATGCACTCACTACGGTGCAAGTCATGGCAAGGAAAGCATATAACCAGCAAGAAGGCACAATGTGCTAGCTACACATGGCAAGAACAAAGGCATAGCATGCATGGAACACTAACGGTAGCATCGGCAAAATCGCAAACAAGTTGACGATCTGCCCAGATTAACAACGAAGCAAAAGTTGAGCTCGATTGAGTCAACCTAGAGCACTCCACATGTGCAAACAAAGACATGGATGGATAGAGCATAACATAAGTATCAAAATTCCCTTACTGATCATCCTCAAAAGAGGCACGGATCACTAGGAAACAAGCTGGACATATAGCATCATGAACTAAAATATCCCAGACTTAGTGAAAATCACTAAGTCCCTGAAATCTGCAATCTCAGGTACCTCTCTTCGCAAGCTTGCACAAGACAACACACACATCCTAAAAATACATGGGTGGCACCTCTGGAAAGAAGACAAAATTCTTAACAATTCATCCCAAAGGGACACAGGCATATCATGCACGAATTAAACATGGCAAAAATGACAAAAGTGCATGATGAACTAACGGATCTGCAATTTAACTCACGAAGCCTCCTTCTAACAGCATTTTGGGCATCAAGATGACCTCAAATGCAAATTATGCAATGGAATGAAATGATGTACATGTCGAGGCGAAGATTTTGATATATCATATGCCCAAAACGGAGCTACGGCTGCGGAGATACAGGCAGTCAAAGAATGC
>NC_057804.1:120240517-120241271 GCF_018294505.1 Triticum aestivum
GAGGCGGGCGGCGGCGGACGTTGTCCGGCCGGGGGCGGACACGTCCGTCGGTGGAGATCTGTTTTTTTTTAAACTAGGGTTTCGGACGGGGGAAGAAGAGATCTGAATGGAGGGGCGTATAAATAGGCATAGAGGGAGCTAGGAGAGTCCAAATAAGGTGCGGTTTTCGCCCACACGATCGTGATCGAACGCTTTAGTACATGGAGTAGAGTTTGGTGGGTTTTGGGCCAAATTTGGAGGGTGTTGGGCTGCAACACCCACGAGGCATTTTCGGTCCCTCGGTTAACCGTTGGAGTATCAAACGAAGTCCAAATGACCCGAAACTTGACAGGCGGTCTACCGGTAGTAAACCAAGGCCGCTTGGCAAGTCTCGGTCCAATCCGGAAATGTTTAAACCCCACACACGAAAGAAGACTAGAAATGACCACCGGAGGAGAACGAAGCGCCGGAATGCAAAACGGACAACGGGGAAAATGCTCGAATGCATGAGATGAACATGTATGCAAATGCAATGCACGTGATGATATGATAAGAGATGCACGAAAAAGAAAACAACACACGGAGACAAAGACCCGAACCCGAGAAATAAATATAACTTAGCGCCGGAGACGGCAAGAGTTGGATACAAATATGGAAAGTATATCTGGGGCGTTACACGGGGAGGCGAGGCGAGGGCCAGGGAGGCGAGGCGAGGCAGTGGCACGCGGTGGCCGGGGCGGCGGCCGGCGGCGGGGGAAACGGCGGCGGCACGGGA
>NC_057804.1:120975855-121092885 GCF_018294505.1 Triticum aestivum
TGTTCATCTCCACCGTCGACCTCCCCTAGCCTCCACGGGCTACCGTCGACCTCCTCCAGCCTCCACGGGCTCCTGTTCATCTAGCCTCCACCGTGCGCTACTCCACCGGCTACTGTTCAACCACCCCTCCATGGGCACCCCTCCACCGTCTACTGTTCATCCAGCCCTCCACACCACGGGGTCCTGTTCAACCACCCCTCCACGGCCACCCCTCCACCGTCTACTGTTCATCCAACCCTCCACACCACGGGTTCCTGTTCATCCAGAGGCAACGCTACCGCTCACTGTTCATCCAAACCCCCCGCACTGCTCACTGTTCATCCAATCGATCGGCTTTAGTTAGCAGCAGTAGCGAAGGAATCGCTCCGTCGGGTTCAGTTAACAGCCATCGATCGATCGCTCGGGTTCAGTAACGCGTAGCCTGCAGTGCAATCGCTCGGGTTCAGTTAGAGCCTAACGCCTCGCTCGGCTTCAATTAGAGCCAACGCCTCGCACACACGCGCGTACGTACGAGAGAAACACGCATCGCTCCACCCCCGACCTCCCACCGTAACCGGCAACTCCCCGAAATTTTCCTCCCCCTCGCTTCTACCACGATTTTTTCCGTCATGGACGACCCAAAGAATGTCATGCAGCTGCGTCTCCGGCCCGCCCAGGACGAAAAGCCCATTTTCTATCATGATTTTTTGTCATAGAAGTAGGAGCCCACCACATCTATGATGATACCGGGTTTTGTCACAATTATCGTCATAGAAGTGTCATATGTATGACATATTTTTTTTTCGTTCGGCCCAAAATGTCACGGATGTGTCTTTTTTTGTAGTGTAAACCGAAGGACATGACAATGTACTCGTATTGGCCATAACAAGTAACAAAGGCTGTTTTGGGAATGTCCCCGTTCTTGATTTTGATTTGATGGTAGCCCAACCTCAAATCCATCTTAGAAAAGTCTGAGGATCCAGCGAGCTGATCATACAGGTCGTTGATCCTGGGGAGCAGATACTTGTTCTTTATTGTGACCAAGTTGACGGGTCAATAATCTACAACCATCTGATCCGTACCATCCTTCTTCCTGACGAAGAGGACGGGACAAGCCCAAGGAAAAGAACTAGGACGGATGAAACGCTTTTTCAAGGACTCATCGAGTTGTTTCTTAAGCTCGGCTAGTTCTAGTGGTGCCATCTTATAGGGTCTTCTAGAGATTGGAACGGTTCCCGCGATAACATCTATCACGAACTCAACATCTCTGTCAGGTGGAACACCTGGCAGCTCTTCTGGAAAGACATCCGGAAAGTCACGAACTACCGGAACGTCTTCGAGATCTGGCAAAGGACTGGCATTGAGAGAATGTAGCTATCGCTTCGCTACTCGGGTCAAGACATTTGACTACCTTGCCCGATGGATGGGTAAGTTGAACAGTCCTAGAGAAGCAATCAATCTTGGCATGATGGGCTGACATCCAGTCCATACCCAAGATGATATTAATGTCCGAAGATTTGAGATCTATCAAAGACACAAGGAAAACAAGTCTATCGACCTAAATTTCATTCCCATGGCTTACTTTAGAAGTTTGCCATCTAGAACCAGGAGTAAAAATTTCCATGGTAGAGGACATGTCATAGAATGTGGTGTTATGCAAACGAGCATAGCTTTCGGATATGAATGAATGAGATGCTCCAGTATCAAAAAGAACAGATGTCGGATGGCAATTAACAAGGAGCGTACCGAGAACGACGTTAGGATCCTCCTAAGCCTCTTCAGCTGAGACATAGTTCACATGGCCACATGCAGTGGTGGCCGGCTTGGCGTAGTACACCTTCCCTGTTGGCTTGCCACGGCCAACAGCCTTTCCAGACTGGTTGGGGTTGGTCTGGGGACACTCTCACATGTAGTAACCCGGTTCTCCACACTTGAAACACGTCACAGTGCTGGTGCATGGAGGAGCATTATTGGTTGACCCACCATAGGACTTGGCCGGTGCATACTGCTGGGTTGGGCGAGGCACCTGATAGGATGGCCTCAGTGTGAACCTAGGTGACAGGGCGGTGTTAGGCACCCACACCCGACGCTTCTGGGAACCAGAACCGGATGAGGAACCAGTGTCATGGCCGTGCTTGCGTGAAGCATCGAAATCAGTATGACCTGTCTCAGCACTGATGGCCTTGTTCACAAGCTTCTGGAATGAAGTGCACTCGTGTAGACGGAGATCACGCCGAAGCTCGGGGCTAAGTCCCTTGCGGAACCTTGCCTGCTTCTTGGCATCGGTGGAAACTTCCTCAGTTGCATAACGTGCTAGGTTTCTGAACTCCCTGTTGTATGCATCGACAGTGAGTCTACCTTGGGTGAAACTGCAGAACTCCTCACGCTTGTGATCCATAAGACCTTCCGGGATGTGATGTTCACGGAAAGCCTCACTGAACTCTGCCCAAGTAGTGACCTGGCCAGCTGGGCGCATGGCCTCATAGTTCTCCCACCAGAGACTGGCAGGGCCTTCAAGATGGTAGGCAACATATTTGACCTTGTCAACTTCGGCTACGTGTGCAAAACATAGCTTGTGGGTAATGCTGCAAAGCCAATCATCGGTGTCGAGGGGCTCGACGGAATGATTGAAGGTGGGTGGGTGTAACTTGATGAAGTCGCTGAGAGACACCAAGTAGTTCCTCTGGTGCAGTGTTGTGTTCTGTTTGATGCGTTCCAGCAAATGGTTGGTCTCCCATTTTTTCCTCTCGGCCTCCAGCATGACCTCAGCCAGAGAGGGAGGATGAGGTAGGTTCGCATTTCCAGCCCCACTTCCTTCAGCCTGCTCCGGGGCAGCAGGGTTGTTGCGGGTGTTGACCATCCTTAGAAAACAAGACAATGGTTTAGACCAGAACGATAAAACTCTGACATAGAAGTGCAGAATGTAAGGGATAACTCAGAATGCAAGATGTTCATCCGTATGACATGGTAAATACAGAAACTGCTACATTTATTCCATCGCCATACACACCATACATGGTTTAGTACAAGACCATACTGAGTACAACTGCGGTGAAAGGAAGATTACATATCATGGGAGGCATCCCAAGCTCCTATAAATTATTTTTCTACACCTCCGGAACCTAGTACAAACTACGTCATATTCCACAAGACACGCAGGAATGTGGAAATATGACTACTACAAACTACTAGTGTTGCGATCCGGCTCAGTCATCTCCAGCTCCGTAGTAGTCCTCGTACAGGTCCCCCGCATAGCCTAGAAGTGGCACGTGTGGATCCGGGAACTCACGATCACGTCGAGACTGTGGATCGTACGGGCTCGGATGAGGCCTTGGCCCCACAAAGGGTGGAATACGGCGCCCACGCGGAGGCGTGATACCTCCAACATCTGCATAATCCATGCGAGCCGGAAGACGTGTGCGAACAGGGTACAAGTCATGCATATCCAGGTAGCCTGTCTGAACGGCTGGTGCAAGCCGTGTCAGTGTAACCCAGTGGTCCTGGCGGGTATTGTACAACTCCATGCGTAAAGCATGGTTCTCTCGATCTCTCTCCTCTAGCATCTCGGTAGTAGTGCAAAGAAGTGGCTCCTCGTGAGCAGCATCGGCATAGAACCCGGTGTAGTAGCCCTCTGAACCAGTACGTGCCGCCGACAAATAGCGGAACTCAGTATCATTCAACGAAGCATACCCAGCCCGGACGATAGAAATCATCGAGTAGGCAGCGTCCTGAACGGACATCTCTATGGTGATACCGAGTCCATAGGACCAGTGCAAAGGCTTGGTAGAACCAGGATAGGCTGGAAAAATCCTCATAGTATAGATGAACTGACTATGGTTGAAGTCGCGTAACTGCTCCTCGACGGTATATTCAGGATACCATCGGTAACCAACATCAGTCATCACCCGTACTAACATGGCTGTATGCCCGGGCACGTCAATGCCACAGGTCAGTCGAACCACCTGGTGAACAGTGCGAGACGACATTTGGAACACCAATAATTCAAAGACATTAGAATTTCTAGCAGAAATTGGACAACATAACGGCTATAAATGCTCAAAAAGGATTTTGAGACACCTTGCAAAAGATTGCATAGACACTCAACAACATCATATCAAGGTTCTGGGTCCAACTTATCAACGTAATAGGGTAGTAGAACTGAGCTAGGCTTGTAACCATCAATCCTATAAGGTACTACGAATTAGTAACACGTGAACCTGATAGAGAGAAGAGATCCTAGTCCTTAACCCCCGGTGGAAAGAATTGACTGACTCATATCAGAATGCCATGAGGTAAAGGAGTAAAAATAACCTTACGTTCCATCCCACAATCAATTCCCCTACATATAACTAAAGCATTTCTAGACTCAACATCGACCAGTTTGGCTTGGAGAACCTACATGCAGTCTGACTCTGATGCCAACGTTGTCAGGACCCCAACTCAATGCCACACCGATCTAGCATGTAACACCTCATATCACTTTGCAACCTCACACACGGTATCCCCACGGGTGTTGCCTTACCTTGCTCGGGACCATTTGCGCCTTTTGGCACACGTATATGATAGTGTCGCTAGCATCCATATGACAAGGAGCTCAGGCTGACATGGCTAGTTGTGAACCCAAAGTGGCACTAACTTATAGAGACAGGCATATGTGACCCAGCAACGAACGTGTCGGTCACCAGCGAGTGAATCCGGGCTATAGCAACTGGGCTAGCAGGAATCCGGTAAACCGGGCTGTAGCAGGCTAACAGGACTCTGGTAGTCATCGCGTGGCATTTCCCCGTAGGGACAGACACATGATCGAATAAGGACACATGCCGGTCAGCCTAAGTGTTCCGAAGCAGTAGCAAGCTACCAAGGCTCAGTGGATGCACTAGGAGACATTTTCCGGTAAGAGAGGCTACCAAGGATAAGCAACTAGATAGTCAGATCCCACACATACCAAGCATTTCAATCATGCACACAATATGCTCGATATGTGCAAATACAACATGGCATCACAACATGACTCTACAACTCAAGTACTTTATTTAAAGGCTCAGAGAGCCATACATATCATACACACAGGTATGGGTCACACGACCCATCATTCAAGTCATACAAACATACAAGCCAACAACGGAAGTAACATGTCTGAGTACAGACATCTAGAAAATAAAAGAGGCTTGAGGAAGCCTGGCTATCCTACACGGTCCATCGTGTGCTCAGGATCACCACCTGTGCTTCAGCCTACTCGTCTACATCAACGTCTATGAAGAACCCATCAGAAGGGGTTGCAACAACTTCTGTAAAACGTAAATTAAGCAAACATGAGTACAAAGGTACTCACCAAGACTTACATCAGATTGTACATACATTCACATTATCAAGAAGGGATGGTGGGGTTATGGCAGCAAGCCAGCTTTGACTCTTGGCTAAGCTATCTTACGAGACACCAACTTGTAATTGTTTTGCGCACTCGAGTCCACTACACACCACTTCAATACACTACCGAGGATCCACCTCCATCATCCTACGGAAGATCCATCCTCGGCACTCATGCTTATATTGAGGCTTTTAGTAGTATCCTTTTACTTGTGTATGAACTGTATAGGCAACCAAGTAGTCCTTTACCGCGTACGCGGCTATTCGAATAGATGAGGTTAACCGTGCAGGGGTGTACTTCTTCATACACGCTTCCACCACTTATCACCATTTACACGACATGCACTCGACAACCTTCAAGCGGAAGCCCAACGTGGGTGTCGGCCACAACCTACCTAAACAATCAAGTCTCTAGTCCAAGTTTATCGCCTATTCAGGTTCCATCCGCAGGGAGTCTGGCCGAGGTTTCCACATACGGCCTCAAACAATGTGTACAGGGTTCCGAGACACCTAACGGGTGCCCGGCATGCCCGGCCACGTACCTACCACATCACAGCCCACCCTGAGGGTCAGCGCTGCCCACGGCCTCCAGTATGCTACAAACACCAGAAACTACTTGCAACTCCTGGACAGAGGACTAGGGTGGTTAAGAAGCCGAGAGGGTCCATTGGTTTCGGGCCCAATGCATGTTAGTCCCTGATTCTTAAATCACACATACAGATCTCAGTGCTTAAGGACTGTTCTAATGAAACAACCCACCATGCAGAAAAGGTCTCCAATATTTTCTCCTTTTCCAGCCCAGAATCCCAACTGGCGGCATTCTCCCTCTTCATGTAAACCTTGTAAAATAAGAGAGAATAGCCATAAGTATTGTGACATAACCTGTAATAACAACCCATAATGCTATAAATATTGATATAAAAGCATGATGCAAAATGGACGTATCAACTCCCCCAAGCTTAGACCTCGCTTGTCCTCAAGAGGAAGCCGATATCGAAGAATATTGTCGGATTTAGGGTTCCGGCAGACCCTTGAGGTTCGAACACTGGGGTGCACGCGGAGGTTTCACCTTCTACCTACCCGTTCTTCACCGAATCGCTAGGATCTAAACTACGAGAAGAACAACACAAGAGACACATGATTTATACTGGTTCAGGCCACCATTGTGGTGTAATACCCTACTCCAGTGTGTGGTGTAGTGGATTGCCTCTTGGGCTGATGATGAACAATACAAGGAAGAACAACCTCGCGAGGGTGTGTTCTTGTGGTCTCTCTCTTTTTGCCGGCCGGGTGGATCTATCCCTCCACCCTGTGGGTGGCTAGTCCTATTTATAGGCGAAGGCCCTGGACCTCTTCCCAAATATTGAGCGGGAAGGGCGCCAACAATTGGCCAATCTGAAGGGGAACATCTAGTACACTTATCCTGACTAAAGTTGGTCCTCGCCTGTCAAAGGCTCTGGTGGTGACGCCGACTTGGGCTCCACGGTGACCTCCATCCTGCCGTTGGACTGGTCTTGGTCTTGTTGCACCGAAATGGACGCCTTTGCTTGATGCTCTCGCCTGCACTTGCTCCCCTTGCACCAAAGAGAAAAGAAGGACACTGCGCGGGCTGGCGCCCGGCTGGCGCCCTTGGTCGTCATGGCTTGCGTCATGGGCACCTCGCGAGGTACCCCGCCTTGAACTCTCCGCCTCCTCGTGAGCCAGCCTAACGAGGCCGTGCCTGAGGAAGCTTCTTGTCGTCCGCCCCGCGAGGCTTGGCCCCTCGTGAGGGTCTTGAGCTTGTGTTGATGAACATGGGCCGTGCTGGGGCCCCTTTGAGCCACGCCGCAGGCCGCAAGCAGGCAAGTCTGGGGACCCCCGTTCCCAGAACACCGACAGTAGCCCCTGGGCCCAAGGCGCGCCCGGACTTGGCCAAGTAGAGAGGCGAAAGGGCAAGTGCAAAGCGTCACGGGCCCTAACAGCCTGCGGCCTTGGGCGCCGCATGGCGGTTGATTGGACGTGGGCGGCACTGTTCCCCCACGCCTCCTCATTTGGTGCCAGGCTAGGTGGACTTGCAGTTATACACAACGACTCCCCTTTCCGTTGCTCGTGCGCCCTCTGTCCTTCCTCCTTTCGAACTCCAGCTTCCGCTTCGAAGCCAATCTCGAACCTTTCCTCCCCCCCTTCCGCCGACATGGCTCCGACGAAGAAGGGGAGAGGGAAGGGACCCATGCCTTCGCCTTGCTCGCCGCCGTCGGCGGCCCCCGCCGTGGACCGGTCGATCATAGTCAATCGGGAGGGCTTGGACAAGGTCAGTTTGGCCCTGGCCACCATCTTCAATGAATGCGGGAGGACGACGGCCTGGCCCGCGTCTCGGTTCTCCATTGATAGGATAATCACCGAGGTCCCTTATTTCGTCGACGCCCTGTGGGTGGGGCTAATTCCCCACCTTTTGGATTTCTTCAACGCCATGCTCTCCCATTATCAGATCCACATGATGCATCTGGGTCCTGACTCCATTACTCTTCTGGCGGTCTTCGCCTTCGTTTGCGAGGCTATGGTTGGCATCATCCCATCGGTCGCCCTGTTGCGCCACTTCTTCGCTCTGCACCTCGTCGACCCTGCCCAGTGCTCGGGATGCGCGAGCTTCATCGCTGCACCCGAGACGGCGGCCTTAGGGATTGACTTTGGTCATCCTCCGCCAGCGCCTGGGTTCCGCGAGCGGTGGATGTATGTGGACGTGGGGGTGCCCAGCCCCCTGCTGTCGAAGCCGACCTCGCCTATTGTCCTCAATTCGGGCTGGGGCCAGGAGACGCTCTCAAGCCCCCAACTCTTCTTCGTCTGGCGTCGCTTCGAGTGCTTGAGATCGCTTGAGGTGATGGCGCCCAAGGTGGTGAAGGAGTTCCTGTTACGCCGGGTCGCCCCTCTCCAGCGCCACTCTCGCTGAATGTGGGCCTTCAATGGGCGCGGGGATCGCATGAGGCTCCAGGAAGAGGACCTGACGCCTGAAGCATTGAGGAAGGTACTCTTGGTTCTGACTGGGGACCCCAACCCTGGCAGCATCCAGCAAGGGGGGGCCTTGCTGTACCTCTGTTCGGGCAGGAGAGACTTCATGAATCAGATGCCCGTTTTCGACGAATGGGGACCGTGCCCCGTCAGCCTCTAGGGGCCTCGCGAGAATCCAGTGACAGTGGCCGCCCTTTCAATTGGTCGAGGCGGTTCTTCCTTAAGTGGCGGAGCAGGGAGGCATGGACCTCCGGGGGCCGAGGGTGCCCCCGCCGAGGCGACAGCACTGGGCAGCGCTCAAGAGGGAGCGGCCCCTGAGGCCCACACTGCTGGGGCTGAGGGCGGCGAGCAGCCGCTTGCCGTGCGTGGGGCCGAGGCCTCCGAGGCCCCAGCTGCTTTCCTTGATGGGGCGACCGGCGACGCGCATCACGCAGACACCCCTGACGCGGGCCACCCTGATGCTTCCTCTTTGTCGCAGGCTGACCCCTGCGCCGAACTCTTGGGCCGCTTCTGCATGGACTTTGAGGCCTCCGGAAGAGAAGGGAGGCCCTGGGCGACGATTACCCTTGTCGCCTGCTGAAGCGCGGAAAGTACTTCGCCATCGATGAGTAAGCCTTCTCCCTCCCCAGCTCCAGATTCTTCTGCTTCCCTTCCTGAACCTTGCTCTGCAGGGCCCTTCCTCCCGAGCTCACGGAGATGACTGAGGAGCCATCCTCCCAGCTTCCGCCTTCGCCATCGCCTCTTGTCGCTCCGAGCAGTGGAGCCCTTGTGGTGAGGTCGATTGAAGAGACGAATCACCCCGAGGTGCAACGCGGCCCCGCACGCCTCGTGGCCTTCCTTCGCGAGCCTTCCCGGGGCCTAGCCAGCCTGCCGTGGGCTTCTCGTCTGGTCGTGGATCGCGATTGGCTGGGGTACTCCCAGCGCTCTTCACTTAGGGATGGACTGGCCCCAGGCCGGGCTTCTGGCGAGGCGCGCCCGGACGCTTCAAGGGTGCCAGCCCCCAGCCCCCTGCCCGGAGGGGGAGCACTGATCAGTGCCCCCCGGCGCTTGCTTGGGGCGGATGACAGCGTGGAAGACGTACTTGAGCGCGCTCGAGAGCGTCGCGCTCTTCGCCAAGGGTTCCTTTGAAGGGCGGCTGACGCGGTGAGCCTGCTTGGTGAAGAGCTTGCTGATGAAGACGCGTGCCTTGAGGCCGAGGGCCTGCGTTTGGTTACGGAAAGGCGCGTGCTGGAGGCGGCAGTCGCCCTCGTGCGCCGCCAACGCGATCTTGAGGATGACGAGGCCAAGGCGTCGCTGGCGGCCTCTCGGGTGGCCTGTTCCCAGGCTGTCGAGGAGGCCCGGGAAGCTAACCAGCGGCGAGAGGCGACGGAAGAGCGGGCACGGGAACTCCTGGCCCGGTGCCTCTCACTGGAGGAGCAGGTGGAGCTGCACGAGGCGACCCTCGCATCGATGAAGGTGACTTCCGGTGACCCAGCGGAGCTCCAGAAGTGTGAGGAAGCGCTGACATTGGAGGCTGCCGAACGCGCTCGTGAGTACGAGCGCCTGGAGACAAGGGAGTGCTTGGTGACACGAGAGGAGAACGATGGCACTGCGCGGGAAACCCGTGTCTTGGAGGAGGTCAGACGTCGGGTGGCAATGGCGCGCTCGAACCTCGAGCGCGAGTTCGAGGAGAGGCTGGCGTTGATCCGGACCGAGGCTGAAGGTAGGACCACCGCCTTGAGGACCAAGCTGGAGGAAGCGACGCGGCGGGGTGATGCCTTGCGGGCCGCACTTGAAGTGGCGCAGGAGGAGTCGACTACCTCTTGCGCCGAGGTGCTTCTTCTTCGCCAATGGCTGGACGAGGCTGAGGCCGTTGCGCGCTGGAATGCGGACGAGATACGCCAGCGACGGCTCCTGGAACATGAGCACGCCCCCATGCTCGCCACGCTTCGGGAGAGAGCCAACGCGGCCTTGGGCAACATCTGCGAGGCGGCCGTTGGCGCACCGCATGCAACCAACTACGCCGGCAACCTTCAGTTCTTCACCGACATCGTGACGCAGCTGGAGGCGCGGTCGGTCAGGGCCAACAGGTTGGTGGAGGAAAGGAGCCGCGCCCTGCTCGGGCGCGCCTTCTCCCGTGTCTTCAGCCATCTCCAGAACATGGACCCTCACTTCGACTTTGACGCCGCCATCGCCCCAGTTCCCCAGGCTGTCCGGGGTGACCTGGCGGACTGGGTGGAAGACAATGTGGATGCTCTTGTCAGGGCCTTCGCCTCAGACGATGATGACGCGGTTGTGGCCACCGACGAGGGCGGCGTGGTGAACGGTCCTAACGCCGCCGGCGACAACACAGAAGGCGATGGCGAGGCCAGCGACGCCAGCGACGGTTCGGGTGGTGCTCCTGAGGATGCATTGGGGGATTTATCCGACTGACCGCGCATTGCTCCTGTTTTCCTACCCTGCATGAATAGAACTCAGGCTCTTTGGCCTGCCGATTGTAAGAGCATTTTGGGAGGGGGTGCCCCTCATGTAAAGCTTATGTTCGTCGTACGGCCCACGTGCCCGCGCCAAGTGGTTGGCTAGGTGAAGAACCGGATGGCTAGTTTTACCTTTGTCCCATGTGGGTCCTGAGATAATACGCAGGAGGCTGTGGCATCTCGAATGCCTCTTGATCGAATCCGTAGGATCTGCAGTGAAAAAGCCTCCTGAGAGGATATGGCGGCGGCAGTCTGGGCTGCACGCAAGCTAGGCCAGACCCGGCTCGCGAGGGGCTCACAAGGGGAGGCAGTTGAGGCGAGGTCATAACCGAAACGCGAGAGATTGCTCGAACGAGACTAAGCACCCCTTCCCCGAACACACGCAAATCTCAAATCCGAATCCAATTTAAATCCAGCGGGGGAAAGCAACAACCAAGGGAAAAGCAACGAAGGCAGAACAAGGCCGCGTCCGGCACCTAGTCTAGTCTTGGATGTCTTCTCACCAGCGTGGAGCTAAGTGCTGCCACTAGGTGTGGGAGGGAGCCCCAGGGCTTGAGGCCGGCACCCCTGAGACTCTGGGGCGTGTACAGCCCCACTCATTATTACGTGAGAGTGTCACGGGGCTGTGAGCTTCACAGGCACTGGGCCTTCTTCACAGGTACCGGCCTTGCTTCATATCGCCAGACGAGGGCCCCGCCTTGCGCCACACTCTAGTGCCATCGACAACGACCGGAAACCAGGACGCCACCGATGGGGTAGAGCGGTCGCCAGCGGTTCCCCTGACGACCATGGGTCCTCCGCCAGGGGCAGGCCCTGAGGCGCCTCCCCAGCGGAGGGCCTACCTCCTGGGAACGCCTTGCTCCGAACGCCGCGGTGGTGATGTCGGATCTTAGCCCCTCCCCTGCAGCCCCCAATGCCCTCCTCCTGAAGGGTAGGAGGCTGCGGGAGCAGGGCAGCTGCTCGTTGCGGCGACCTTGCATCTCCTGCGACCCATGATTAGCGTATGCCTGCTCCCGAGGAATTAGCGGTACCCGATAATCGTCGCTTCCAGTGTGGCCGGTGGGGCCGCCCCGGGACTCCTGGAAGAGCTCAGCTTCTAGTGCCTCGTCCCCCCATCTTGGGCTGTGGAGCGAGCCTTGTTCGCCTTCGTGCGGGTGCCCTTGGTCCAACATGCGGGGCACGTACTCTTCGGGGGCCGCCACCCCGAAGGCCATGTCATAGTGCTCCGCGTGCCATGGAGCTCTGCTTGATGTGCCAACCTGGGGGTGGTAATGCAGCGGCCCACTGGTGCCCTGGGTTGTGACGAGTCCTTCTTCGCCAGCGGGGAGCAGAGTCAGCGCAACCGCTGGCCCGGTGCCGACGGCTTCATTGGCACCGGGGTAGCCTTGGAGCCCGCGGGCGCGTGTGGGGCCCCCGCGCGGGCTGCTCTGGGCCTGAGACGGGAGTTGAGTGCAGAAGGGGTGAGCCCCCGAGGCAGCGAAGCCCAGGAGCTCTGCCACCCGCTCTAGCAGCACGTCGCGGCCGCCTTCCATCAGCCTGCACTACAGCAGCTCTCGGGCCACCGTGAGCGCGGCCCTTGAGTTCGCCTGCTCCCGGCGAGTGTACGGTGCCGTGGCCGCGGCGTGGTTGGAGGCTCTTGTTGCCGACCGCGTCTGTCGCGGTGTGAGAGCTGTCGGGGTCTGTCCGCGTCGCCCACGGCCCGCAGCACCCTGCGGACCGCGAGCTGCCTGGGGCGTTGGGTTGCCCTAGGCGAGCGGTTCTGCGCCGGCGGGCTAAGCTGTCCAGGGGGTAGGGTTACCCGCTTGGTCGCTGGACATGGTGATGACGATGTGGCGGGACACAAAGTGGCGGAAGGTGGATCCCGGCGCACCCCTACCTGGCGCGCCAAATGTCAGATTTAGGGTTCCGGCAGACCCTTGAGGTTCGAACACTGGGGTGCACATGGAGGTTTCGCCTTCTACCTACCCGTTCTTCACCGAATCGCTAGGATCTAAACTACAAGAAGAACAACACAAGAGACACAAGATTTATACTGGTTCAGGCCACCATTGTGGTGTAATACCCTACTCCAGTGTGTGGTGTAGTGGATTGCCTCTTGGGCTGATGATGAACAATACAAGGAAGAACAGCCTCACGAGGGACTGTTCTTGTGGTCTCTCTCTTTTTGCCGGCCGGGTGGATCGATCCCTCCACCCTGTGGGTGGCTAGTCCTATTTATAGGCGAAGGCCCTAGACCTCTTCCCAAATATTGAGCGGGAAGGGCGCCAACAATTGGCCAATTTGAAGGGGAACATCTAGTACACTTATCCTGACTAAAGTTGGTCCTCGCCTGTCAAAGGCTCTGGTGGTGACGCCGACTTGGGCTCCACGGTGACCTCCATCCTGCCGTTGGACTGGTCTTGGTCTTGTTGCACCGAAATGGATGCCTTTGCTTGATGCTCTCGCCTGCGCTTGCTCCCCTTGCACCAAAGAGGAAAGAAGGACACTACGCGGGCTGGCGCCCGGCTGGCGCCCTTGGTCGTCATGGCTTGCGTCATGGGCACCTCGTGAGGTACCCCGCCTTGAACTCTCCGCCTCCTCGTGAGCCAGCCTGACGAGGCCGTGCCTAAGGAAGCTCCTTGTCGTCCACCCCGCGAGGCTTGGCCCCTCGAGTGGGTCTTGAGCTTGTGCTGATGAAGATGGGCCATGCTGGGCCCCCTTTGAGCCACGCCGCAGGCCGCAGGCAGGCAAGTCTGGGGACCCCCGTTCCCAGAACGCCGACAAATATGTCCACATGTTGAGAGATAGAGGTGTCGATAAAATAAAATACGGACATGAGGGCATCATGATCATTCTTATAACAACAACATATATATATATATATATTGTCATATGATTTCTTATGCTCAAGTAACAATCTATTCACAATGTCAAGTATGAATCAGAAACTTCATTGAGAACTAACAAACTATAATCTCAGTCATTGAAGCAATTGCAATTTATCATAACATAGGAAAGAGTCAATATAAGAGCTTTTAGCAAGTCCACATACTCAACTATCATTTAGTCTTTCACAATTGCTGACACTCACGCAATACTTATGGTTATGGAGTTTTAGTCGGACACAGAGAAAGATAGGGGCTTATAGTGTTGCCTCCCAACGTTTTACCTCAAGGGTAATGTCAACAATAATAGTTCATGCTAACTTACATCCAATTGGATATATGTACGGATCTTTCCAACACGAGGTGCTTGCCAAAGGATAAAATAAAAAGGGAAAGGTGAAGATCACCTTGACTCTTGCATAATGTAAAAGATAGGCCATTCGCAGAGGGAAGCAGAGGTTGTCATGTGCTTTTAGGGTTGGATGCACGAAATCTTAATGCAAAAGAACGTCACTTTATATTGCCACTTGTGATATGAACCTTTATTATGCAGTCCATCGCTTTTATTACTTCCATATCACAAGATCATATAAAGCTTATTTTCTCCACACTAATAAGTCATACATATTTAGAGAGCAATTTTTATTGCTTGCAACATGAAAACTTACTTGAAGGATCTTACTCAATCCATAGGTAGGTATGGTGGACTCTCATGGCAAAACTGAGTTTCAGGATATTTGGAAGCACAAGTAGTATCTCTACTTGGTGCAAGGAATTTGTCTAGCATGAGGGGGAAAAGGCAAGCTCAACATGCTTGAATGATCCATGACAATACACTTTAACTGAAATGTGAGAAAACGTAACCCATTACGTTGTCTTCTTTGTCCAACATCAACTCTTTAGCATGTCATACTTTAATGAGTGCTCACAATCATAAAAGATGTCCAAGATAGTATATTCATATGTGAGAACCTCTCTTTCTTATTACTTTCTATTAATTGCAACGATGACCAAAACTAAGTTTGCCAACTCTCAACAACTTTTATGCCTCATACTCTTTATGTGTGAAGTCATTACTATCCATAAGATCAATACGGTCTCTTATTTCTTTTTACTCTTTTATTCACTCAAGATCATAGCAAGATAGCAAAGCCTTGACTCAACACTAATCTTTAT
The DNA here is from genome assembly GCF_018294505.1 of Triticum aestivum. NCBI lineage: Eukaryota > Viridiplantae > Streptophyta > Magnoliopsida > Poales > Poaceae > Triticum > Triticum aestivum. The sequence goes on from NC_057804.1 coordinate 120,990,683, forward strand.
TATATATATAGCTCACGGACTCGATTACATAGAGGGATCATAAAGAAAAACTCAAAACTATTCATACCAAAACTTTATTCTACTAGATCAAGATATTACCAAAAGGATCGAACTAAGAAAAACGGTAAAGATAGGAGTGTGATGGTGATACGATACCGGGGCACCTCCCCCAAGCTTGGCAGTTGCCAAGGGGAGTGCCCATACCCATGCGATTATGTCCTCAGAGGTGATGAAGGTATTGATGATGATGGTGGATAATCGCACATCGAGCATAAAATCTCCTCCAATTTGCGGATAATGCCCTTGAGTGCGATGATATGATCCTTCAACAAAATATTTTCCTGTGTGAGATACTTGTTTTGTATGCGAGCTAACTCAATCATCTTGAAAGCTTCAATCTCAGTTGGGGTAAAGAGGTTAGGAAGAGGTTGAAGGATGTTTTCTTCTTCTGCCGCCAGAGCTTGATCCTCCATGGCCTTCTTGTTCCCATCATCCTTGTTGATCTCCCCAGGTTCTTCTCTTTTCAGCTCTATCTTCAATAGCCAAGCATCATTGTCTTCATTGTTGGAGGAGGGTGACGTCATGATGCCTGGCCTTGACAGATCTGACAGAAAACAGCTTGAAACAAAGACAGAGAATATTTGCGTGATACGGTGGTCAAAACCTTCGGGAGATTATATAATGAACTTTTACTGACCAAAAGAAGTATCGTGCAAGAAAACGGAGTCCGGAGAGCACATGAGGTGCCCACGAGGCAGGGGGCGCGCCCAGGATGGTAGGGCGCGCCCTCCACCCTCGTGGATGCATCGTGTCCTTCCCGGACTAGTTCTTATTTTTTATATTTTCTTAAATATTCCAAAATGGAGAAAAATTGCTATTAGAACTGTTTTGGAGTCGGTTTACTTACCGTACCACATACCTATTCCTTTTCGGAGTCTGAAACGTTCTGGAAAGTGTCCCTTATGTATTCCTCCGGGGTTACAGTTTCAATAGCATTGGTTTCAACATTTATATGATTACCTGAGATATCATGTTTGATTCTTTGACCGTTCACCACCTTCGGATTTGTGCCTTCGAAGTTGTTGATTTTTATGACACCGGAACGATAGACCTCCTCGATAACGTAAGGGCCTTCCCGTTTAGAGAGAAGTTTTCCTGCAGAAAATCTTAAATGAGAGTTGAAAAGCAAAACATAATCACCTACGTTAAACTCAAGCTTTTGTATCCTCTTGTCATGCCATCTTTTAAATTTTTCTTTAAATAGTTTGGCATTCTAGTAGGCCTAGGTTCTCCATTCATCAAGTGAGCTATGTCAAATAACCTCTTCTCACCGGCAAGTTTGAAATCATAATTGAGATCTTTAATATCCCAATATGCCTTATGTTCAAGTTTGAGAGGTAAGTGACATGCTTTTCCATAAACCATTTTATACGGAGACATACCCATAGGATTTTTATATGCAGTTCTATAAGCCCATAATGCACCATCAAGTTTCTGGGACCAATTCTTTGTAGATCTATTAACAGTCTTTTGCCAAATTAATTTGAGCTCTCTATTACTCAATTCTACTTGACTACTAGACTGTGGGTGATAAGGAGATGCAGTTCTATGATTAACATCATACTTAGCAAGCATTTAACGAAAGGCACCATGAATAAAATGTGAACCACCATCTGTCATTAAGTATCTAGGGACTCCAAACATTGAAAAAATAACTTCTTTAAGCATCTTAATAGAGGTGTTATGATCAGCACTACTAGTTGGAATAGCTTCTACCCACTTAGTAACGTAATCAACAACAACTAAAATATGTGTATATCCATTAGAGGCAGGAAAAGGTCCCATATAATCAAAGCCACAAACATCAAATGGTTCAATAACAAGAGAATAGTTCATAGGCATTTCTTGATGTCTACTAATATTACCAATTCTTTGACATTCATCACAAGACAAGACAAACTTATGGGCATCTTTGAAGAGAGTAGGCCAATAAAAACCGGATTGCAATACCTTGTGTGTAGTTCTATCTCCAGCGTGGTGTCCTCCATACGCCTCGGAGTGACACTTGCGTAGGATATGTTCCTGTTCATGCTCAGGTACACAATGTCTAATAACACCATCTACTCCTTCTTTATAAAGGTGTGGGTCATCCCAGAAGTAATGTCTTAAATCATAGAAAAACTTTTTCTTTTGCTGGTATGTGAAACTAGGTGGTATAAATTTAGCAACAATGTAATTAGCATAATCAGCATACCATCGAGCAGTACAAGAAGCATTTATGAAAGCTAATTGTTCATCAGGGAAGCTATCATCAATAGTTAGTGGGTCATCAAGAACATTCTCTAACCTAGACAAGTTGTCTGCAACGGGGTTCTCAGCTCCCTTTCTATCAATAATATGCAAATCAAATTCTTGTAGCAAGAGAACCCATCTAATAAGTCTAGGTTTAGCATCTTTCTTTTCCATTAGATATTTAATAGCAGCATGATCAGTGTGAATGGTTACTTTAGAATCAACAGTATAAGGTCTGAACTTATCACAAGCAAATACAACTGCTAAGAATTCCTTTTCAGTAGTAGCATAATTTCTCTGGGCAGCGTCTAGAGTTTTACTAGCATATTGAATAACATTTAGTTTCTTATCAACAATTTGTCCTAGAACAGCACCTACAACATAATTACTAGCATCACACATAATTTCAAAGGGTAAATTCCAATCAGGTGGCTGAACAATAGGTGCAGAAATCAAAGCTTTCTTAAGTATTTGAAATGCTTCTACATAGTCATCATCGAAGACAAAAGGAATATCTTTTTGTAATAAATTAGTCAGAGGCCTAGATATTTTAGAAAAGTCCTTAATGAACCTCCTATGAAAACTGGAATGACCAAGGAAATTTCGTATACCTTTAACGTCCTTGGGACACGACATCTTTTCAATTGCATCAACTTTAGCTTTATCAACTTTAATACCTCTTTCAGAAATCTTATGCCCCAAGACAATGCCTTCATTAACCATAAAGTGGCACTTCTCCCAATTCAAAACAAGACTAGTATCTTCGCATCTCTGCAAAATTCGTTCAAGGTTGCTCAAACAATCATCAAAGGAGGATCCATAAACAGAGAAATCATCCATGAATACCTCACAAATCTTTTCACAAAAGTCAGAGAATATAGCCATCATGCATCTCTGAAAGGTAGCAGGTGCATTACATAAACCAAAAGGCATACATCTATAAGCAAAAGTATCGAAAGGGCAAGTAAAAGTAGTCTTTGCTTGATCATCCGCTGACACAGGTATCTGAGGGAAACCAGAGTAACCATCTAGAAAGCAAAAATGTGTATGTTTGGATAGTCTTTCTAGCATTTGGTCAATAAAAGGTAAAGGGTAATGATCTTTTTTAGTAGCTTTATTTAATTTACGGAAATCAATTACCATCCTATAGCCTATAATAATTCTTTGCGGGATCAATTCATCTTTATCATTAGGAACGACAGTAATACCTCCCTTCTTAGGGACACAATGGACAGGACTTACCCACTGACTATCAACGACGGGATAAATTATACCTACCTCAAGGAGCTTTAGTATTTCCTTTCTTACCACTTCTTTCATCTTAGGATTTAACCATCATTGGTGATCAATAACTAGTTTGGCGTCTTCTTCCAAATTTATTTTGTGTTGGCATAAAGTGGGACTAATTCCCTTAAGATCATCAAGAGCATATCCAATAGCAGCATGGTGCTTCTTCAGAGTTTTCAATAATCTTTCCTCTTCTTGCTCTGAAAGGTTAGCACTAATAATAACAAGATATATCTTCTTTTCATCAAGATAAGCATATTTAAGAGTATCATGTAATGGTTTAATCTCAAACACGGGATCACCCATGGGTGGAGGGGGTTCCCCTAGGATTTCAATAGGCAAGTTGTGTTTCAAAATAGGTCCTTGTTTAAATAATACTTCATCTATCTCCCTTCTTTCATTCATAAACATATCATTTTCATGGTGTAGCAAATATAGTTCTAAAGGATCATTAGGAGGCACAACAATAGAAGCAAGACCAATTATTTCATCCTTACTAGGCAATTATTTATCATGGGGTTGTCTATGGAAGTTAGCAAAATTAAACTCATGAGACATATCCCCTAAGCCAATTGTAACAACATCCTTTTCGCAATCTATCTTAGCATTAACAGTATTCAAGAAGGGTCTACCAAATATAATGGGACAAAAATCATCTTGTGGGGAACCAAGAACAAGAAAATTAGCAGGATATTTAACTTTCCCACACAAGACTTCAACATCTCTAACAATCCCAACTGGTGAAATAGTATCTCTATTGGCAAGCTTAATGTTAACATCAATTTCTTCTATCTCAGCAGGTGCAATATCATGCATAATTTCTTTGTATAAGGAATGAGGTATTGCACTGGTGCTAGCACCCATATCACATAAGCCATGATAACAATGATCTCCTATTTTAACAGAAATAATAGGCATGCCTACAATGGGTCTATGTTTATTCTTAGTATCTAGTCTAGCGATTCTAGCAGCTTCATCACAGAAGTAAATAACATGCCCATCAATATTATCAGCCAAGAGATCTTTAACCATAGCGATACTAGGTTCAACTTTAATTTGCTCAGGAGGTGTATATGTTCTAGTATTACTCTTATGAACCATAGTTGAAGCTTTAGCATGATCCTTTATCCTAACAGGGAAAGGTGGTTTCTCAACATAAGTAGTAGGAACAATAGGATCATTATAAGTGATAATCATTTCTTCAACTGTAACAGGTGCAACTACTTTTACTTCAGTGGGAGGATTATATTTAAACCACTTCTCCTTAGGGAGATCAACATGAGTAGCAAATGATTCACAGAAAGAAGCTACTATCTCAGAGTCAAGTCCATATTTAGTGCTAAATCCACGAAAAGCATCGGTATCCATAAAAGATTTAACACAATCAAACTTAGGTGTCATACCTGACTCCTTACTATTGTCGGAATCCCAATCTTCAGAGTTGCGTTTAATTCTTTCCAATAAATCCCACTTGAATTAAATAGTCTTCATCATATAAGAACCAACACAATAAGTATCGAGCATGGAGCGATTGTTGAGAAAAAGCCGAGCATAAATTTTTTGAATAATCATTTCTCTTGAGAGCTCATGATTGGGGCATGAATATAACATTGACTTAAGCCTCCCCCAAGCTTGAGCGATGCTTTCTCCTTCGCGAGGCCAAAAATTATATATATAATTACGATCACGATGAACAAGATGCATAGGTTAAAACTTCTGGTGAAATTCCAATTTCAATCGTTTATAGTCCCAAGATCCCATATCATCACATAGCCTATACCATGTCAATGCATCTCCCTTCAAAGATAGAGGGAAGACCTTCTTATTAACAACATCATCGGGCATACCTGCAAGCTTAAATAATCCATAAACTTCATCCACATAGATAAGGTGTAAATCGGGATGCAAAGTTCCATCTCCTGCAAAGGGATTAGCTAGCAGTTTCTCTACCACACCTGAAGGAATTTCAAAGTAAACATTTTCAGTAGGTTTAGTAGGTTGAGGAGCAACTATTTGCTCTACTGGTCGGGGTGAAGATACCCCAAACAAGCCCCTCAAAGGATTAGTTTCCATAGTAACAAGTGACAGTAAATTTCAGCACACTATATAAATGTTTCCTTACCAAGTTCCACTTACCAAAGGCGCTTCACTCCCCGGCAACGGCGCCAGAAAAGAGTCTTGATGACCCACAAGTGTAGGGGATCTATCGTAGTCCTTTCGATAAGTAAGAGTGTCAAACCCAACAAGGAGCAGAAGGAAATGACAAGTGGTTTTCACTAAGGTATTCTCTGCAAGCACTGAAATTGTAGGTAACAGATAGTTTTGTGATAAGATAATTTGTAACGGGTAAAAAGCAATGAAAGTAAATAAGGTGCAGAAAGGTGGCCCAATCCTTTTTGTAGCAAAGGACAAGCCTGGACAAATTCCTATAATAAGAAAAGCGCTCCCGAGGACACATGGGAATTATCGTCAAGCTAGTTTTCATCATGCTCATATGATTCACGTTCGTTACTTTGATAATTTGATATGTGGGTGGACCGGTGCTTCCGTACTGTCTTTCTTGGACAAGCATCCCACTTATGATTAACCCCTATTACAAGCGTCCGCAACTACAAAAGAAGTATCATGGTAAACCTAACCATAGCATGAAACAAGTGGATTCAAATCAGCCCCTTACGAAGCAACACATAAACTAGGGTTTAAGCTTCTGTCACTCTAGCAACCCATCATCTACTTATTACTTCCCAATGCCTTCCTCTAGGCCCAAATAATGGTGAAGTGTCATGTAGTCGACATTCACATAACACCACTAGAGGAGAGACAACATACATCTCATCAAAATATCGAACAAATACCAAATTCACATGACTACTAATAGCAAGACTTCTCCCATGTCCTCGGGAACAAACGTAACTACTCACAAAGCATATTCATGTTCATAATCTGAGGGGTATTAATATGCATTAAGGATCTGAACATATGATCTTCCACCAAATAAACCAACTAGCATCAACTACAAGGAGTAATCAACACTACTAGCAACCCACAGGTACCAATCTGAGGTTTGGGTACAAAGATTGGATACAAGAGATGAACTAGGGTTTGAGAGGAGATGTTGCTGGTGAATATGTTGATGGAGATTGACCCCCTCCCGATGAGAGGATGGTTGGTGATGATTTCCCCCTCCTGGAGGGAAGTTTCCCCAGCAGAATAGCTCCGCCAAAGCCCTAGATTGGTTCCGCCAAGGTTCCGCCTTGTGGCGGCGGAGTTTTGTCCCGTAAGCTTGTTATGATTTTTTCCAGGGTAAAAGACCTCATATAGCAGAAGATGGGCATCGGAGGGCTGCCAGGTGGCCCATGAGGCAGGGGCGCGCCCAGGGGGGTAGGGCGCGCCCCCACCCTCGTGGGTGGTGGGTGGCCCCCCTTAGGTCTTTCTCTCCCTGGATATTTTTTATTAATTCCCAAAATGACTTTCGTGGAGTTTCAAGACTTTTGGAGCTGTGCAGAATAGGTCTCCAATATTTGCTCCTTTTCCAGCCTAGAATCCCAGCTGCCGGCATTCTCCCTCTTCATGTAAACCTTGTAAAATAAGAGAGAATAGCCATAAGTATTGTGACATAACATGTAATAACAACCCATAATGCAATAAATAATGATCTAAAAGCATGATGCAAAATGGACGTATCAACCTCTCATCGATACCTTTACCAAATCGTGTTCAACACATCACTCTCATTACCGACATGATCATTTCACTCTAGTCCATCACCCAGATGAACCAGACCTGACACGACTCTAAGCATAGCAAGCATAGCAAGGTAGGAAACACATACACATGGCTCAATCAACTCCTACGCAAGCTAGTGGGTTTCATCTAGTTACTGTGGCAATGACAGGTCATGCAAAGGAAATGGGTTCAACTACCGTAGCACACAGCAGTTTGAAACGGGTTGTCTTAAATGTAGTAAAAGAGAGCAGAAGCGAGAACATGGGTTTGTATCGATATGATCAAATGGTTGGTTGCTTGCCTTGTGGGTCCGTAGGTTGGTATTGCTCCTCGTTTGGATACTCGCGATACTCTTCCGGGGCAGAACCTGCTGCAGAGAGCACCGATATACAATCAACACCAAATAATGTGCAACAATATGATGCATGCATGAGACATGGCAAAATGAGTGTATTGTGCTAATGCAACTATCACCAGATGAGTTTGAGCCATTTTGAACCAAAGGTTCAAATTACAAACCCATATATGATCTTAAATAGTGCTTTGTCATGTTTTGCACTAAACAGCAAGTTAACTTGTTTAATCATGCATGAAACTAGTATAGATGGATACATTGGATTTTTCTGATCACTTTTCATATATAACACTTTGCATTCGGAGTTACAGATTAATTTCTATGAATTTTTGAAGTTTGCACTATTTTCTGAAATTTCCTGAATAAGAATAAATCCAGAAAAAGGAGTTACTGCGTCAGCATTACATCAACAGGTCAATAGGGGCGCCCAGGTCAAACCTGACTAGTAGGACCCACTGGTCAGTGTCTTAGTTAGTTAATTTGTTAATTAGGATTAGATTAAAACTAATCCAAGTTTGACCAGACGGCAGGGCCCACACGTCAGTGACTCAGGGGAGTCAAACACGTGGTCAAACCACACCGACTCGCCAGTGTTTAGCCGCCGGCAACGTCCAGACGCGGCGGAGGCTGTGAGATTAGCCCTCTGGCGACCAAAAGGATGACGGAGACCATCTACGGGTAGCTGGGAGTGAGCCGCGTCGAGTGGTGGTGGTGGTGGATCTCCAGGTTGCCGGAAATAACACCGACGATGAGCTGTGCGACTGCCGGAGTTCGGGTGAGGTCAAACTCGTCAATGTGGGGCTCTTGGAGGCTCAAGGCCAGCTCCTACATGGTCTACGTGACGAGGTGAACTCGTTGGACATGGTGGCGTGGTTGTTAGTTGGCCGGAGCATCATCGGCGACGAGCTCAGGCGGCGGCGCGTGTGGTGCTACTCATTGCAGTCAAAGCAGGGGACGACAGCGAGAACGAGAGGGAGGGAAAGGCGCAGAAGCTCACGGCAAAGATGATGAGCTAGGCGGCACGGTTGGGGACGAGATATAGCTGCGGTGACGGCGAAGGGGATCTCTGGCTGTGGCGGAGTCGGGCGAGGTTGATGCGGTGGCTTCAGGGTACGCGAGCGCTTGGGGTTCGGCCTGCTCGATGGAGAAGACGACGGCGAAGCTGTTGGACACAGCTGCGCAATGCAAAGACGGCGGTGGCCACATCTACGACAGCGAGGTGGCAACGGCTGTGTCGGCCATGGAGGAGGGGAGCGAGGGAGAGGCGATGTGGGCGAATGGATGTGTCCATGGGGTCGAGGGCGCGACGTGGAGGTCGTCCAGCTTGTCCAGGGTGAAGCGGCAAGCAGGTGGCGCCATGGCGAGCTCGCTCTCGTCGGCGTCACCTCCCTGCCTGCCTGGCGAGGACGAAGCAGCTGGCTGGCATGGGCCAGCATAGTGCTGGGGCCGCCAGGTGGGCTGGGTGGTGGGTTGCAGCTAGGTAAGTCCATTTCCCATTTATTTATGTTTTATTTTATTTTTGTAAGTTTGTGGCATTTCTAAAAATACTTAGACATCTTCAAAAATCACCAAACTGCACATGGCCACTGTTTGGAATATATCCAACATGGAACATTTTAGTTTGGGATTATTTGAGCATTTGAAATATTTTATAGTATTTAAATGCCCAAATTCAAATAACTAATGATTTAATCGAGTGACCTTAGGATGACCTAGAAATTTGTGCACCATTTTTGTCAGAGGTTTAGAACCAAGGCAAAGATGATGAACATTTTAGAAGGGCATTTCAGGTTCATTGAAAATATTTTTAGTAAACCCTAGTTGGTTTCAGGGGTGCTGGGGGTTCTGTCATCCCCATTTCAAGTTTCTGATGAAAGATAAGCATGATGCAAACACTCTAATGCATGAACTAGCTAGGGTGTGACAATGGCGGGAAACGGTGGCGTGTTCATAAAATGCCTCAATTAATGGAAACTTAGCATAGAAGGAACATCGAGATAGCACAAGAAGTAGATGATGATCACATGATCGTTTATCCTAGTTAATTATGCATGTAAGAGTTTACTTTAGTGTGTGGAATGTCATGTGTGTACTAACCACCTATGTAATTGGATGTTTGCCGCGCATTAGACACATCTTGTTTATGTGAAACATTTCTGTTCTCTTGGTTCAACACAACTAGTTTATCGGAATGAACTCTGTGCCCTCCATGGCACACATCTTGATCTGGTCGAACCATTTCTGTTGCGTTGCCTAATCAAAAATAGTTCATCCAAGTGAACCGTATGCCGTATATCGCACACACTTTGATCTGGCTGATCGTTTCTTTTTTGTTCCCTAATCACAAATAGTTCATCCGAGTGAACCGTATGCTGTATATCGCACACACACCTTCATTTGGCTACCCGTTTATTTTGTTCCTCCTCATCGCAAATAGTTCATTGAACTGAACCGTATGCCCTGCATCGCACACGCAACTAAATCTGAACCGTGTTTGATGCATCCGTCATCGCAAACATTTTCCACCTTTTTGACGGTTTTTTACACCATCGTATGCGATTATTGCATCGCACACAATTTCGTCAAGGGGTCTCTGATCGCAGTGTTGCGTTAGCAGCATCCCGCAGTAGTTTATGGTTCAAAGCAATAGTCTAGTTTTAACATGAGGACTTTAATACTCAATCATATTAACAAGCAACCATGTCTTTCAAAATGTCAACGCTAAAGCAAGTTATCCCTAGCCCATTATGCTCAATCATGGATCCATTCATGAAACACACTCACATATTAGCTACACCCAATGCTCAAGTACGATCATAGTGCCCCTTAGTTGGTGCTTTATAAGAGAAGATGGAGACTCAAATAAAAATAAAAATTGAATAAAGTAATAGAAAGGCCCTTCACAGAGGGAAGTAGGGATTTGTAGAGGTGCCAGAGCTGAAAGCGAAAAGATAGAGATAAAAACATTTTGGGAGGCATGCTTTTCCTGTCAACGAAAATGAATGAGTAGTTCCCAATACTTTTCATGCTAGATATATCATAGGCGGTTCCCAAACAAAAAATAAAGTTTATTCCTTTTTCAACCATACTTTCACTTTCCATGGCTAGCCGTATCCACGGGTGCCTTCCATACCAACACTTTCTAAGGAATTTTTAATTGACAACATAAAGTAAATTCATTTTTCATTTCGGGACTGGGCATCCCTAATACCTTTGCCGTACTCTCGTGCAATCACAAGTGAATAAACACTCATCTTGAGAATAACATATCTAGCGTGGAAATATATTAGCCACCTCCTACCATTTCATGAGCGGTACGAGCACACAAAATAGAAGTTTATTTTGAAAATTAGAGATGACACATACAAATTTGCTTAGAACGGCAATACTGCATATAGGTAGCTATAGTGGACTCGTGTGGCAAAACTGGTTTAAAGGATTTTGGATGCGCAAGTAGTGATCATACTTAGTGCAAAATGAAGGCTAGCAAAAGATTGAGAAGCATCCGACCAAGAAACCAAAAATCTCATAAGTGAGCATTAAGCATAATTAACACCGGATAATGCACCACAAGTAGGATGTAATTTAATTGCATAACTATTGACTTTCGTGCTTGCATAGGGAATCACAAACCTTAACACCAATATTCTTACTAAAGCATAATTACTCATCAACATGACTCACATATCACATCATCATATCTCAAAACTATTAGAAAGAATCAAGTTTATTTTGTCCAATGATCTTCATGAAAGTTTTATTATATCCACCTTGGATATCTATCACTTTGGAACTAGTTTCATATGTTGATTTTGATAAGCTCAAACAAATATAAGTGAAGAACATGAGCATCATATTTCTTTCTCTCAAAATAATTTAAGTGAAGCAAGAGAGAATTTCTTAAAAATTTACTAACTCCCAAATAAATCTAAGTGAAGCATGAGAGATTTCTTAAAAAATACTAAAGCACACCGTGCTAAAAAAAGATATAAGTGAAGCACTAGAGCAATTCCATAGCTCATAAAGATTTAAGTGAAGTATAGAGAGAAATTCTAACAAGTCATAGCATAATTTTGGCTCTCTGAAATAGGTGTGTCCAGCAAGGATTCATGACTTAAAATAAAAAGCAAAACAAGCAAAGACTCATATAATACAAGATGCTCCAAGCAAAACTCATAATATGTGACGAATAAAAATATAGCTCCGAGTAAAATACCAATGGTCGTTAGAAGAAAGAGGGGATGCCACTCGGGCATCCCCAAGGTTAGGCTCTTATTACTCCTCATTCCTTCATCCATCGTAATATCACCCAAAACCTGAAAATTTTAATCACACAAAACTCAACAAAACCTCCGTGAGATCTGTTAGTATAAGAAAACAAGTCATTACTACAAGTATTGTTGCAAATCTTTTCATATTTTATTTTTGCATTATATCTATTGTATTCCAACTTTTCTATGGAAAAAACTCTTCAAAGAAAACCATAGAATCATCAAAACAAGCACACAACGCAAAGAAAACAGAATCTTTCAAAAACAGAATAGTCTATAGCAATCTGGATATTTCGAATACTTGTGTAACTCCCAAAATTCTGAAACATTAGGACCACATGAGCAATTTGTATATTAATCTTCTGCAAAAATAATTGGTATTTTATCACACTTCTGTTAAAAACAAAAATTATTTTCATGGGCGCAAAAGTTTCTGTTTTTCAGCAAGATCAAATCAACTATCACCCAACATGATCCCAAAGGCTTTACTTGGCACTAACACTAACTAAAACACAAAAAACACAATCATAACAGTAGCATAATTGTGCAAACACTCAAGAATAGAAAGCAAAAGACAAAAATAAATTTTATTCATTGGGCTGCCTCCCAACAAGCGCTATTGTTTTACGCCCCTACTAGGCATTATCAAGGATCTAAGTGTTGTCGTCTTTCTCCTTAATTTCCTTTGGGGTGTTTTTGTCAGGAGATTTTGCAAAAACGACGTAAAACACATTATCCATGGAAACCTTAGCACTATCAAGTTGCTTATCATCATAACCCCTTTGATTTCCGGCAACAATCCAAGAATAATGTTGATTAATATCATTGAAAACTTGTTGGATTATATCTAAAACGGGGACTTCCTTTTTAGGATTGTCATCAAAGATTTGATTATCCCCAAGCAAATGCATTAACGCATAATCACTATTATAAAAAAATTCGTCTATCACGGGGTTTTCATGATTCATACCATAAAAATCAAAGATTTCCTTAGCTTCCCATATTATGTAGTCAAATTCATTCATAAGAACAAGAGTAGCCAAATTTTTAGCCTTGGGGTTCGTTATAATGGGTAACTCAAAAAACAATCTTTGCAAGGTAGGATGAGTATGGATAAGTTTATTTTCAAGTTTCAGAACTAGTGCTGAAATAGCTTTTGCATAAGATTTAGTCCTCTTGAGTATAGGAACATCATCAAGACTTCAATTTCCAACGCAATTGAAAAACTCTTGGATACGTTCTTTTCCTATAACATTCCCTTGCCCCAAAACAAAAGTTTTAGCATCCATGAAAGTGCTAGTTATCGACTAGAGGGGGGTGAATAGGCGATTTTTATCTAAGTCTTCAAAACGTGGAAGTTTCGAAGACAAACAATAGAAATGACCCAATTGATATGCAGCGGAAGATAAACTACAACAAGCAAGCCATACTCAAGTATGCAATAGCGTTAACGTACGAAGACTAATAGCAGCTAGGTAGTAGGATCAGGATGGAAGATAGTATGAAGCCAATCAACAATAGTAGTCAAGCAATGAAGTCAAATAGATAAGACAGATAGGCAATGACTTCACGAAGACAAACTCAAAGTAAAGGAGGGAAGAGATAGAACCAGTCACTTGTTGAAGACACAGGATTTGTTGGACCAGTTCCAATTGCTGTGACAACTGTACGTCTGGTTAGGGAGGCTGAGATTCAACTCAGAAGACCGTGTCTTCACCTTATTCCCCTTGAGCTAAGGACACTTAGTCCTCGCCCAATCACTCTGGTAAGTCTTCAAGGTAGACTTCCAAACCTTCACAGACTTCGTTCACCCGGCAATCCACAATGACTCTCGGATGCTCAGAACGCGATGCCTAACCGGCTGGAGGATACACAGTCCTCAAGTGTAATAAGTCTTCAGGTCACACAGACAGAAAGACTTCAGTGATGCCTAACACTCTTTGGCTCTTGGTGTTTGGGCTTTGTCCTCGCAAGGATTTCTCTCTCTCAAATGCTTCGAGGTGGGTTGCTCTCAAACGACAAAAGCCGTATACTAACTCTGAGCAGCCACCAATTTATGGTATAGGGGGTGGGCTATTTATAGCCACAAGGCAACCCGACCTGATTTGTCCGAAATGACCCTGGGTCACTAAGGAACTGACACGTGTTCCAACGGTCAAATTTCAAACACACGCAGCAACTTTACTTGGGCTACAAGCAAAGATGACTCATCCAGCTCTGGATAAGTTTTGCTCTCATTGTCTTTGCTCTAAGACATAGGATTTGGGTTGAGCATCACTTCAGTCACTCTGACTTAGTTCACTTGGACCCCACTTAATAGTACGGTGGTTCCTATGACTCAATAAAGAAGAAAAAGGAAACAACGAAACCACACAGTCTTCGCGTTCCATAGTCTTCACACAATGTCTTCTCATGTCATAATCTTCAATATGAATATCTTCTCATACCACCATTGTCTTCAATGTCTTCATACATTTTTAGGGGCCATCTCCGGTAGGTAAACCGAATCAATGAGGGACACTACCTGCGTTATCCTGCAATTCTCACAAATGCATTAGTCCCTCAACCAACTTTGTCGTCAATACTCCAAAACCAACTAGGGGTGGCACTAGATGCACTTACAATCTCCCCCTTTTTGGTGATTGATGACAAACTGGTCGAAGTTTTCAACGGGGATAAAGTATATGAAATTGTAAAAGATAGGAATTGTCTTCATAAGTAGCAAGGGCTCCCCCAGAAGATGTGCATATAAGTAATTTTGCTTTTGGAATGCAAATGCACATGGCAGGTTGTACTTGTGGAGATCCACTTCAACTTATGAAGATAATTCATCATGCATGAAATGATATAGCATATAGGATGACATGCATAATGAAAAATGGACGTCTGCAGGATGATCTAAGTGCGGAAGTTATCATCGCACATGCGGAATTTATCATCGCATCATAGTAAAGCAAATAAGTAGCAGACGACGATCAAGTTTAGGTGTTACAACTCAAAGAACCAAATGTTTTAAAAAGCAAGAGTTGTAAGCACGAGGCAAAAATATAATGCAACCGCCCATATGAACCCGCTTGAAGACTATCAAACTCATACGCTTCTCCCCCTTTTGTCAGTAATGACCAAAAAGGTTTGAAGACATAGAGCATCTACTCGTCCTCATGAGGAGTAGTTGAAGCAGCAGGGTTGTCATTGTCATTTGGCGGTGCAGACGAACTTGGTGCAGTGTCGATGCGTGCAGAAGTAGGAGGTGGTGAAGTAGCATCATATTCATCATCGATCACTCTGGCATTGACAGTTGCCGCGGAGGAACAATATTCAGAGTCTTCAAGAGATGGAGTTCTTCGTAGGACAGCATTCCGTGGAGGAGTGGAGTCAAACTTGAATCTTTAAGTGAAGCCATCGTCTTGAAGATCTGCTTCAGCACTAAGCAGGGTCAAGCTCTTCCATGATCGCCGGCAAGTTTCCTGAGCAACAAATGCATTCTTGGTGGCAAGGTTATGAATGCGATTGACATCCACCAAGAGGCTTTGCATTTGACGCTTCAGCCAAAAATGATGCTTATCTTGCTTCTGATGTAGGGCCACAAGAAGTTCTCGGTCATTGAGAATGCGAGAATGCTTCCGAGGCCTTTGGGCAATGGTGCTTTCAGTGGCTTCAGTAGGTGCTCGATGAGGCAGACGAGTATTTCCAGCCAATGGATAGATTCGTGTTGCTGCTTGAACACCTTCAATGGGTTGAGTGAAGCTTTGGTGCTCGGCATTCTGAAGACAAAGAGGCTTCTTAGCAGGGTCAGAATATATGGCTTCAACTGACATATCAACCTCTAGTAGGAAGATCACATGATTGTGAGCAGATGGTTGATAGTTGATAGATGAGTGTCGCTTGATGAGGCGCATGACCCATGGAGCATAAAACTTCAGACCAAACAGATCAGATCCAGAAGCAGCAAGTTGCCTGATGAAGAAATCATGTGCATTGAAGCTGATGCCATTGAGGATGTAAAAGACCAATGTCTTCATGGCTCCTTCGAGTTTTGCAACTGATGAATGTCCTTTGATATGCCATAGAGTCCGCCTAATGATATGATATATGGTGCGCGGCAGATACTCAAGGTCATCAACAAAGAACTCCTTTGGATATTCAGCATCACGTGGCAAAGGCTTCATCATGCTCAGCATCTGGCTCATATTGGGTTCAGGCTTATGAAAGATGCTCTCCAGTGCATTGCGGTGGTTTTGACAGCCAGGTTCATAGAGCTCTCCAGGAGTGGATAGGCCTGTAAGCTCAATGATGTCAAGAGCTTTGGCTTCATGATGAACATTTCCGGTCATCCACTCGAGAACCCATGTCTTCGTATCTCTGTTGTAGCCGCGAATGTGTAGAATAGCATAGAATTGAAGCAATAGCTCTTCATTCCAGTGTTCTTTATCTGTGACAAAACTGAGCAGCCCAACATCACGAAAGCAATCAAGTGCTTCTTCTAAGCAGGACAGTCCAGTAATGGCTTCAGTGTCGAGGCGCATATGAGGGAAAATGCGCCCTTGATCATACAGAACACAGGAGTAATAGCTTCGTTGTTGATGACTCCAGAACCGATCTGATGATATTCTTGGCTTCATGTAGGGGTTCTTTGAGCTGTCAAAGAATGTGTTGTGGCTCTTGAAGCCATTTTCATTGAAAGACTCGACAGAGGTGGCAGTACCAGGAAACCTTGGCAGTCTTGGCTTGGGCTTCTGGACCTGAGGCCTATGCTCAATGTGATAGTCAAATTGAGGACCAGAGACAATAGGCGGAGGGACCAAAACGGGCCATCTTACTGTGATTAGCTCGCCATGGTTGTATGCTTGCTCGATTGTATAGGGCCTTGGGGGCGGAACAGGAGCAGTGACAGCAGCTGAGGCTTCAGGCTGCACAACAGATGCTTCAGGAGCAGGTGCCTCATTAGCTTTAGGTGCAGTGGCCTCAGTAGCTTCAGGCACACTGGTTGGTTCAAGCTCCACATTAGCTTCAGCCATGACAACGTCATCGGCTTCACTTGCGTTGGTTGTGTCAGCTTTAGGATTTTCAACCTCCACTTGAGGAGTTGGAGGGTCAGGCACAGACACGTTCACTTCATGAACTGTTTCTTCAGGCATGGGGGGAGTTTGGACACGTTCTTCTTGATGTTCCTCATCGGCTGATGCAGCCGGATTGTATTCAGCAGCTTGTGCTTCAGACACAGAGACATTCACAGTTGGAGTGGCTTCAGAGAACACTTGACGTGCAACAGGTTGACGGTGCACTTCTCCTTCTGGAACGCTCGGAAGAGGGACTTGAGGCCTTGGTCCTTTGCGAAGCCTTTGTAGTACAGGCGACGCCTTTGGAGATGGAGTGGGCAGGTCCTCATCCTCTTCAACTTGGACGGATGGTGTGGTTTGTTGTTGTTGGGGAGTACTGGGGGAGTCTTGTTGCTGTGGGTGATCAGCCCACGATGCATCCTGAGCAATTGGCGTCAGAGGACGACCAATGCTGATGTTTTCGCTGTTTGTACGAATAGGCGATGATACCACATTATATTCGATCTGAGGAAGAACTTCATCATCTTCAACATTGTCATGATGACCAATGTCTTCAGCAGCGGTGGGTTCAGCTGCTGGTATATCTTCAGCTTCAGGAGCCTCTATGGAAGCAGGCTCATGAACAGTCATGCGAAGTTCTTGGGATGCAGATGCAGGATGAACCACTGAGATGGGTTCAACAACAAGGGGATCTGTGGGAGCAGCCCGACTCTTCTTGGTCTTGCGCTTCTTCTTGGAGGGAGCGGCATCAGAGGCTTCAGTGTTCTTCCTCTTTCTGGCTTCAGCCTCGGCAGCCCTCGTCTTCTTCTGTTCTGAAGTGATTGTGGTGACCTTTGGCTTCGAGCCAGTCATGCTGCTCGGGAAGATAATGCGAGGGGCTTCTTGGCTTGAAGGTGCAGGCTGGTCAGCAGGAAGCTTCTTCTTTTTCTTTGCAGCCATCCTGGGGTCACAAACTTGTACTTGTACCACTGTTCAGCCCAATAGCGTCGAATCCATTGGATTCGAGTCTTGTGCTGATTGTAATCTTCTTCAGGATCTATTTTATATATTTCTGCAAGATCATCAGGCAGATCCTTTGACGTTCCCCCATGACGCTGTCTGCCACCCTTCCTTGCTGATTTTTCTGCAGCCATGAACTTCAAACTGAATGGCTTCAATATGTTCAAAGTCTTCAGAGACTTTCGCTTGCTGGTCAAGCAGGAACTGACTTCAGGAGAATTGATATGATGCTGTAAGTATTCTGCAAACGAATGCAGACTATGAGAACCAAGGGATTCTCCCACGGACATGTACCTATGACAGCATTAGAGATGCGAGGGAAGGGGAAGAGGTCATATGCATTCTCAGAAGATTTTGAAGATAAATCAGTTTGAAGACATTGACCTCATGAAGCGAAGACATTCACTTATATGAGGTGAGTTGGTTCCAGATTTGTACCAATCCGTGAATAAGTACAAGTGAGGAATCAAACTAGATAGGAAATCTAAGTGAATAGACTAGGCATTATGAGATGCAGACAGAATAGATCTATCATTGAGTAGGTAGAAACCACTTTCAGTAGATAGGATGAATCTATGAAGATCAAAAAGGTGGTAAAAAATAGAGTTATAATTACCGCACGAAGAACTACTAGATTGGATGAATAGGAGACCGAGCAGTTCAGCCCACCGTGCCCTAACTTGGCGACGGAGGACACCTACGTCGACGGCGGAGAGGACGATGTCCGCGGCCAGCGTGAGGACGGTGTCGGAGAAGTCGCGGCAGCTAAGCGCTTCGTCGCCGGTGTCGTCGAGAGCTAGCGGTGGCGCTAGGGTTTCGACGAGGTGGAGAGGTGGAAGAAGGTTTTCTTGACCGCATGGGACACGTATTTATAAGTAGGTGTGCGGCACAACGCAATTACGCAGGTGCCCCTGTCTGTTCACATCCGTGGGGCACGTGGCAAGCATGCAACATACTCAGAGTTGTCCCACATTCCCACGCCCGCCAGGCATGTCGGAGAGTTGTTCCGGCTTCTCCGGATATCGACAATAAAGATGAATCATTTAAATAGGACTTGATGTTTGTCTCTGTGTCTTCTGCTGACTAGGACGCAGAGAAGACATTTGACAGTTTCAATAGAATGCATATGATTTGGACAGATAGAGTTTGAGATAGAAAGCATAGAGAGATTAGGGTCCGATCACATTCACTTAGATCAAAAGATTCAACTTGAAGACATAGCAATAAGTGAATGCTGTAGAGGACAGAACACTAGTATATATATATATATATATATATATATATATATATATATATATATATATATATATATATGCAATCAAATCATCATAGCGCAGAAAATCATGAAGATAAGTTGAAACTGAAGACAAACCAAATGCGAAGTCTTTGCAAAAGTAATGCCATGAGTGAAACACTTCAAACAGAGAAATTTGGTGGTGGCGTTACCCACCGTATAGGAAGTATTAGACCCAGACACGGCGCACAATTATCGTGGCGCTCTGAAGTCAAATTCCATGTTAATGTATTCACACTCAGAGTGTAAGTCTTCATTGATTGAAGATATACCTTACTTCGTGTGTTGCACATCTAAGTCATCAACATGCATAAGTGTTAGGATGTGTGCCTGATCACAGGACATTAGATGATTCCAAGATATTTAGCTCACACCGTAACTTGCAAAACCTTTTCTCATCCAAGGGCTTTGTGAAGATATCTGCAAGTTGCTCTTCAGTGTTGACGTGAATGATATCGATATCTTTCTTCATGACATGATCTCTGAGAAAGTGATGACGAATTTCAATGTGCTTTGTCTTCGAGTGCTGAACTGGATTGTTGGCTATCTTGATGGCACTTTCGTTGTCGCAGAAGAGAGGTACTTGTTTCAGGTTGATGCCATAGTCCTTGAGAGTTTGCTTCATCCATAGAAGCTGAGCACAAAAGGACCCAGCAGCAATGTATTCAGATTCAGCAGTTGAGAGTGATACACAGTTCTGCTTCTTTGAAAACCAACAGACAAGTGATCGTCCCAGAAAATGACATGTGCCTGATGTAGACTTGCGATCCACCTTGTCACCAGCATAATCAGCATCCGAGAATCCAACTAGGTCAAATTTTGAACCCTTGGGATACCACAATCCGAGTGTTGGGGTGTAAGCCAAATATCGAAGAATTTGCTTCACAGCTAAGTGATGCGATTCCTTTGGTGCCGCTTGGAATCGAGCACACATGCAAACACTAAGCATAATATCTGGCCTAGATGCACATAGATAAAGTAAAGAACCAATCATGGAGCGGTATACCTTTTGATCGAACTCTTTACCATTGTCGTCGGGACCAAGGTGGTGTTTGGCTAGCATTGGCGTCGTATAACCTTTGTAGTCTTCCATTCCAAACTTCTTTAGACAATCTTTGAGGTACTTTTCTTGAGATATGAAGATGCCATTGCTTTGCTGAGGAATTTGAAGACCAAGGAAGAACTTCAGTTCTCCCATCATGGACATCTGATATTGCTCTTGCATCATGTATCCAAACTCATCACTATACTTCTGGTTGGTGCAGCCGAAGATTATGTCATCCACATATATTTGGCACACAAACAGTTCACCACCATATGTCTTCGTGAAGAGTGTGGGATCTAGGGATCCTGGTTTGAAGCCTTTGCTCTTCAGGAAGTCTTTGATTGTATCATACCAAGCGCGAAGAGCTTGTTTGAGGCCATACAGTGCTTTGTTGAGTTTGTACACCATATCAGGATGTTTTGGATCTTCAAAGCCAGGTGGTTGAGCAACATACACTTCTTCTTCAATCTTGCCATTGAGGAAAGCACTTTTCACATCCATTTGATATAGCAGGATGTTGTGGTGATTCGCATAGGCTAGCAGTATGCGAATAGCTTCAAGCCTAGCAACATGAGCAAATGTTTCATCGAAGTCAATTCCTTCAACTTGAGTATATCCTTGAGCCACAAGACATGCTTTGTTTCTGACGACTTGACCATGCTCATCTTGCTTGTTTCGATATATCCATTTCGTTCCAATAATGTAATGCTTGCGAGGGTCAGGTTGCTTGACAAGTTCCCAAACATTATTCAGCTCGAACTGTTGAAGTTCTTCTTGCATGGCTTGAATCCATTCAGGTTCCATAAAAGCTTCAGCAACTTTCTTGGGTTCTGATATTGACACAAATGAAAAGTGCCCACAGAAGTTTGCTAACTGTGTTGCTCTTGAGCGAGTAAGCGGACCCGACGCATTGATGCTGTCAATTATCTTCTCGATTTGCACTTCATTTGCAACTCGAGGATGAACAGGACGAAGACTTTGCTCTTGCTGATCATTGTCATCATTGGGAGGATTGTCTTCGGTCTGAGCATTGTCTTCAGGTTGATTTGGTGCAGAGATGATAAGTTCCTCTTCAGGCTGTGCTTCAGAAGGCATGATTTCACCAGTTCCCATCAGCTTGATAGATTCACTGGAAGGAGCTTCATCTAGTGTGCTTGGCAGGAGCTCTCGTTGTGAACCATTGGTTTCATCAAACCGCACATCCACTGTTTCAACGATTTTGTAGTGGAAGAGGTTGAATACTCTGTAGGAGTGTGAATCCTTTCCATAGCCAAGCATGAAGCCTTCGTGAGCTTTGGGTTCAAATTTTGACTTGTGATGGGGATCCTTGATCCAGCACCTAGCACCAAAGACTCTGAAGTAACCGACATTTGGCTTCTCGCCAGTAAGGAGCTCATAGGATGTTTTGCCCAGAAGCTTCTGGATGTAAACACGGTTGATGATGTGACATGCATTATCAATAGCTTCAGGCCAGAACTTTCTTGGTGTCTTGTACTCGTCGAGCATTGTTCGAGCCATCTCAATGAGGGTTCTGTTCTTGCGCTCAACAATGCCATTTTGCTGAGGTGTGTAAGGAGCAGAAAATTCATGAGTGATTCCCATTGTATCCAGATAAAGATCAAGGCCGGTGTTCTTGAATTCAGTGCCGTTATCACTTCTGATGTGCTTGATCTTGACGCCATAATTGTTCATTGCTCAATTGGCGAATCGTCTGAAGACACCTTGTACTTCAGTCTTGTAGAGAATTATGTGCACCCATGTATATCTTGAGTAGTCATCAACAATGACGAAGCCATAGAGACACGCCGTTGTTGTGAGGGTGGAGTAGTGAGTAGGTCCAAATAAATCCATGTGTAGCAGCTCGAAGGGTTGAGATGTTGTCATGATTGTCTTCGAGGGGTGCTTGGCCCTTGTCATCTTCCCAGCTTCGCAAGCACCACACAAATGATCTTTCTTAAACTTGACACCTTCAATGCCTATGACATGCTTCTTCTTTACGAGAGTGTGCAAGTTCCTCATGCCAGCATGCCCCAGCCTTCGATGCCAGAGCCAGCATTCTGAAGCTTTTGCAAGAAGACATACGGCAAGCTGTGGACCTGCTGAGAAATCTACCATGTATAGATCACCTTTCCTATGCCCTTCAAAGACTAGAGACTTGTCAGATTCCATTAGTACAAGGCAACGATATTTTCCAAATATCACAATCATGTTTAAGTCACAAAGCATTGAGACAGACATTAAGTTGAGTCCAAGGGATTCAACAAGCATCACTTTATCCATGTGTTGATCCTTTGAGATTGCAACTCTACCTAGACCCAATACCTTGCCTTTACCAGTGTCAGCAAATGTGATTTGACTCTTGTCGTATGGACGTAAGGTTGAGTCCATGAGAATACTTCGATCACCAGTCATATGATTAGCGCATCCGCTATCAATAATCCATTCTGAAGCTTTTGGTGACATGCCCTATAGTGCAGTTAGGAGGATAGGCTTCACAAGGTATGTTGTGAAGCATAAGCATTTGATGCACATTTGGATTATCGCAACATAGATGAAACTTAGCACACAGTATGACAGGTAAGCGATTCATATGTGGAATACATAGTAAGTCATTTTATCATGCGTCCCTTTGTGTTTTAGGTCCCCAGCAATTATATCGGACGCCTTTGATTACTGGCTGGAGACCACATTCTGCAAAAGAGAGTTAATTCTTCTTCACCACCCAGGTGGCTTAGAAGTAATGAGTCTAAGTGCAGCATCTGAGAATTTCGGCTTTGAAGCCCTAGCAAATAGCCTTGCAGGAGATGAATGATACTCATGTGAATAAGCAGAAAAGTTCTTAGTTCTATGAACATAGCGGTTTGAAGACACATGCTCATATTCATGAGTCTGAGTATGATTTCCCTGCAAAACATTGGCGTTAGGGTGACTCAAGTGAGTCTTGTGTTTGTATGAAGCCGTTGGACCATATGATGCCTTTGGTCCGGGGTTTGTCTTCTTCCCTGGTGGTGTCATGATGTCATTCACTGGAAGATTCTCAAGGCAGCTTTTGGGAACCCAGATCTTCTTCATAGGAGGTCCATTCCTGCAGTTAGTACCAATATACCTGGCAAACACTTCACCATTCTGATTTTTGAACAGTTTATAGTTTGCATCAAAGGATTCATCAATGATAATAGGATTAGCACAGGTAAATCCAGATAAAGTGGATGGATCCACTGAAGGTTCGTTTGCAGCAACCCATGTGGTTTTGGGATCCTGCTCAGGCTTCCAGTAGGAACCATCAGCATTCATTTTCCTCTCGAACCCAACACCCTCTTTCCTAGGGGTTCGGTTCATAATCTGCTTTTTGAGGACATCACAAAGTGTCTGATGCCCTTTCAGACTTTTATACATCCCCGTTTCAAGCAATGTCTTCAACCTAGCATTTTCATCAGCAATAGTAGTGGTATCCTCAGATGAGGGGTTAGTTACCACAATAGAAGTTGAAGACAGAGCAACAGTAGCAGCAGTGGAACATTCAGCAACAGAAGTAGCATTATCACACTCAATGCATTTTAGACATCGTGGTTCAAATTCGTCCTGAGCGGGACTGATCTGTTGAGCACGAAATGACTCATTCTCTTTTTGAAGATCTTCATGAGTCGCTTTCAGTTTCTCAAGCTCTTGCTTCCTTTGAAGATAATCATAGGAGAGATTTTCATAAGTGGTTGAGAGCGTCTCATGAAGACTTTCAAGTTCTTGATACTTAGCATGAAGATTTTTTATGTCTTCAACTAAGGACTGTGAATGTGTCATTTCCGCGTCCAATAGGTCATTGCTTTTGTCTAACAGTTTTTGAGTATGTTCCATAGCCCTTTGTTGTTCAGTAGCAATTTTAGCAAGTGTTTTTTAGCTGGGTTTAGATTCACAATCAGAGTCATCTTCACTTGATGTTTGAAAGTAAGCAGCGCGCGATTTTACCTTGGCACCGCATGCCATGAAGCGGTAGGTGGGAGCAGGATCGTCCTTGTCATCATCAGCGTTGGTGTGGGAGTCATTGTCTTCAGTGTTGAAGATGGAGTTCGCGATGTAGGCTGTGGCCAGAGCCAGACTTGCAACGCCAGAGTCGGACTCAGCTTCAGATTCCACCTCTGCCTCCTCAGAAGCAGACTCCTCCTCTGAATCCATTTCCTTGCCAACAAAAGCATGAGCCTTGCCAGATGAGCTCTTCTTATGAGATGAGGATTTTGATGTGGACTTGGAAGAAGACTTTGATGATTTCTTCTTCTTCTTGTCATCAGAGTCATATTCCTTGCTCTTCTTCTTCTTCTTCTTGTTGTCCCACTGAGGACACTCAGAGATATAGTGCCCAGGCTTCTTACACTTGTGACATGTTCTCTTCTTGTTGTCTTGAGTGGAAGCTTCATCATTTCTTGAACTGGATCGTGAAGACTTTCTGAAGCCCTTCTTCTTGGTGAATTTCTGGAACTTCTTCACAAGCATAGCAACCTCCTTCCAATGTCTTAAGGATCGTCAGAACCGCAGTCAGATTCTTCTTCTTCAGATGAGGAAACAACTTTTGCCTTCAAAGCACGAGTTCGGCCATAGTTGGGGCCATAGATATCTCTTTTCTCAGAAAGCTGGAACTCATGTGTGTTAAGCCTCTCAACTATATCAGACGGATCGAGTGTCTTGAAGTCAGGACGTTCTTGTATCACGAGGGCAAGGGTGTCAAAGGAGGTGTCAAGAGATCTCAACAGTGTCTTGACAATTTCATGCTTGGTGATCTCAGTGGCGCCGAGAGCCTGAAGCTCATTTGTGATGTCGGTGAGGCGATCAAACGTGAGCTGGACATTTTCATTGTCGTTTCTCTTGAAGCGATTGAAGAGATTGCGAAGAACACTGATCCTCTGGTCTCTCTGTGTAGAGACGCCTTCATTGACCTGGGACAGCCAGTCCTAGACTAGCTTTGACGTTTCCAGAGCACTCACACGGCCATACTGTCCTTTGGTCATATGACCACAGATGATGTTCTTTGCAATCGAGTCCAGTTGAATGAACTTCTTGACATCAGTAGGGGTGACACCTTCACCAGTTTTGGGAACGCCATTCTTGACGACATACCAGAGGTCGACATCAATGGCTTCAAGATGCATGCGCATCTTATTCTTCCAGTAGGGATATTCTGTTCCATCGAACACGGGGCAAGCAGCGGAGACTTTGATTATCCCTGCAGTCGACATAGCTAAACTCCAGGTGGTTAAACCGAATCACACAGAACAAGGGAGTACCTTGCTTTGATACCAATTGAAAGTGCTAGTTATCGACTAGAGGGGGGGTGAATAGGCGATTTTTATCTAAGTCTTCAAAACATGGAAGTTTCGAAGACAAACAATAGAAATGACCCAATTGATATGCATCAGAAGATACACTACAACAAGCAAGCCATAGTCAAGTATGCAATAGTGTCAACGTACGAAGACTAATAGCAGCTAGGTAGTAGGATCAGGATGGAAGATAGTATGAAGCCAATCAACAATAGTAGTCAAGCAATGAAGTCAAACAGATAAGACAGATAGGCAATGACTTCACGAAGACAAACTCAAAGTAAAGGAGGGAAGAGATAGAACCAGTCACTTGTTGAAGACACAGGATTTGTTGGACCAGTTCCAATTGCTGTGACAACTGTACGTCTGGTTAGGGAGTCAAGCAATGTAGTTCAATGTCTTCATACATTTTTAGGGGTCATCTCCGGTAGGTAAACCGAATCAATGAGGGACACTACCTGTGTTATCCTGCAATTCTCACAAACACATTAGTCCCTCAACCAACTTTGTCGTCAATACTCCAAAACCAACTAGGGGTGGCACTAGATGCACTTACAATCCAGATTGCCAGATCGTCCAATTTTAGGAGTTAGGCCTTAATCTGTTTCTGCCATACCGAAATCACTCATGATTGCAAGCAAAAAGATAGATTTGACGAGAAAACGGTGAACGAAAAAGAGGGCAAATAAAACAACAATTTTTTGTGAAGTGGGGGAGAGGAAAACGAGAGGCAAATGGCAAATAATTTAAATTGCAGGGAGATGAGATTTGTGATTAGGAACCTATTAGATGTTGCTGATCTCTCCCCAGAAACGGCGCCAGAAATTCATTTTGATGCGGCTTGAACTACGTTGGTATTTCCCAAAAGAGGAAGGGATGATGCAGCACAGCTACGATAGGTATTTCCCTTAGTGATGAGACCAAAGTTATCGAACCACTAGGAGAACCACGCAACCTGATGTATTAAATGGGTTGTCAATCCCTTTCGGGTAACGGCGCCAGAAATTGGCAAGTAGACGGGATAAAAATAGGGACATTTACATCTGTGCCCCTAACTCGAACACAGTACTCAGATTTGCCCTTAATTTTGAAGCATGCTCAAATTTACCCCTCCGCCGTTAAGTCACTACTCAGAAATGCCCTTTCGTACAATACTATAGCACTTTCCGTCCAATACTGTAGCACTTCCCGTCTGCGACAGTACACATGGGCCTCTGATGGTCATAGGCCTTTGACTGGACAAAAGGGCATTTCTGAGTAGTGACTTAACGGCAGAGGGGTAAATTTGAGCATGCTTTAAAATTAGGGGCAAATCTGAGTAGGTGGTTCGAGTTAGGGGCAGAAATGCAAATAAAAGCACATAAAATTCAGCAAGGTATTTTTGTATTTTTGGTTTAATAGATCTAAAAATAAAAGCAAATAAAAATAGATTGCGCAGGCAAATATAATAAGAAGAGACCCGGGGGTCGTAGATTTCACTAGTGGCTTCTCTCGAGAAAAAATAGTAAACGGTGGGTAAACGAATTATTGTTCAGAAGTTGATAGAACTTCAAATAATCATGACGATATCCAGGCAATGATCATTATATAGGCATCACGTCCATGATTAGTAGACCGACTCCTGCCTGCATCTACTACTATTACTCCACACATCAACCGCTATCCAGCATGCATCTAGTGTATTAAGTTCATGGAGAAATGGAGTAATGCAATAAGAATGATGACATGATGTAGACAAGATATATTTATGTAGAAATAGACCCCATCTTGTTATCCTTAATAGCACCAATACGTACGTGTCAGTTCCCCTTCTATCACTGGGATCAAGCACCGTAAGATCGAACCCATCACAAAGCACCTCTTCCCATTGCAAGATAAATAGATCAAGTTGGCCAAACAAAACCCAAATATCGGAGAAGAAATACGAGGCTATAAGAAATCATGCATATAAGAGATCAAAGAAGACTCAAATAACTTTTGTGGATAAAAACATAGATCTGATCATAAACTCAAAGTTCATCGGATCCCAACAAACACACCGCAAAAGAGTTACATCATATGGATCTCTAAGAGACCATTGTATTGAGAATCAAAAGAGAGAGAGGAAGCCATCTAGCTACTAACTACAGACCCGTAGGTCTACAATGAACTACTCATGCATCATCGGAGAGGCACCAATGAGGATGATGAACCCCTCCGTGATGGTGTCTAGATTGGATCTGGTGGTTCTGGAACTTGCGGCGGCTGGAATAGAATTTATTCGACTCCCCTAGGGTTCCTGGAATATTGGGGTATTTATAGAGCAAAGAGGCGGTGCGGGAGGCCACCGAGGTGGGCATAACCCACCTGGGCACGCCTGGGGGCCCAGGCGCACCCTGGTATGTTGTGCCCCCCTCGGGGCACCCCCAAGGTGCTTCTCCAGCCCATTGGGTGTTTTCTGGTCCATAAAAATTCCACAAAAAGTTTCGCTGCGTTTGGACTACGTTTGGTATTGATTTCCTGTGGTGTAAAAAACAGGCAGAAAACAGCCACTGGCACTAGGCACTATGTCAATAGGTTAGTACCAAAAAATGATATAAAATGACTATAAAATGATTGTAAAACATCCAAGAATGATAATATAATAGCATGGATCAATAAAAAATTATAGATTTGTTGGAGACGTATCATGGGCCAAGGGGAGAGACACACCACCCCACAAAGGGGCTGGCGCACCCCTCTCCCTGGCCGCCGGCCCTAGGGAAGGAAAGGTGGAGGGCTAGTCCCTCCTGCCTTCCCCTCCAGAAGGGATAAAGGAAAGGGGGCACCCTCCCCTACCTTTGCCCACTCTCCTAGAAAGGAAGGGGGCGCGACTTGGGGCAGGAGCCCAAGTGGGATTCGGCCCCACTTGGGGCTCCTCCTGGCTGCTCGTCCCCCCCTACCTATATATATATGAGGGAGGGGGCGCCACACATAACCACAACAATCTCTTAGCCATCACTACAAAAAATACACTTCCGTGATGATACGTGTTTGTCACAGTAGGTCACTTTTTTTGTCATGCATGTACATCCATGACGATTTTATGAAAGAATCAAGATAGTCATACATGTGCTGTCGTAGAAGTGTTCCATGACATTACCAAAATTATCATCACAGAAGTGTTCACTTCCATGACGATAAATCACGCGTCATAGAAGTGCTTTCGTCAAGGGTGACCGACATGTGGCATCCACCGTAACGGGTCGTCATTAAGCTAACGGGTCCGGTTTTTTTATCTCATAACCCGTTAAGAGCCCGGATCAATGGTGATTTTCCATGTGTAAAATTCTCATTGGCCGAAGGAAACACGTGTCAGCTCGTCATTAGGTCAGATAGGCGCCTATGATATGTCGACATGTGCGAAGGCCAACACTGGCCCATTTAGCTTACAAAGGCCGACCTGTTTGACTTGGTAAAAATTTAGCGGGCCGACCCATGAAAAGCCTGTTAACGGTATGTTCGCATATAACCCATTTTACGACCCGATAACTCACAGCCCATTAGGGCCTTCCCGAAATCGGCCCAACAGCGTCATGTGGGCCATCGAATATAAGACCAACCCGTTTCACTTTCGGCCCATGTATGACCCACGACGTCTTTCGACCCATATGAGGCCTTCCGTATCTTTAGGCCCTTCAGTGGCCCACGGTAACTCTGGCCCATAATGAACAGTAAATTTCTTTGTACCCATTAACGGTGCATGATTTTTGTGGGACATTTCCAGCCCATGTTAGCTTTCGGCCTACTGACGGCCCATACGTTCTTGGGATCCTTTTTGGCCCTCGCTTACTTCTGTCCCGTTACTGGCCTGTTCCCCTATGATACATCTCCAACGTATCTATAATTTTTGATTGTTCCATGCTATTATATTACAAGTTTTGGATGTTTATGGGCTTTACTTTACACTTTTATATCATTTTTGGGACTAACCTACTAACCGGAGGCCCAGCCCGAATTCCTGTGTTTTTTTGCCTATTTCAGTGTTTCGAAGAAAAGGAATATCAAACGGAGTCCAAAAGGAATGAAACCTTCGGGAGCGATCTTTTTGGAACAAACGCAATCCAGGAGACTTGGAGTGGATGTCAAGTGGCGAACGAGGCGGCCACGAGGGTGCCGGGCGCGCCCTAAGGGGGTGGGCGCACCCCCCACCCTCATGGCTCAACCGACATACTTCTTCCTCCTATATATATCCACGTACTCTAAAACATCCAGGAGCACCACGAAAAACTATTTCCACCGCCGCAACCTTCTGTATCCGTGAGATCCCATCTTGGAGCCTTCGCCGACGCTCCGTCGGAGGGGTAATAGACCATGGAGGGCCTCTACATCATCTCCAAGGCCTCTCCGATGAGTTGTGAGTAGTTTACCACAGACCTTCGGGTCCATAGTTATTAGCTAGATGGCTTCTTCTCTCTCTTTGAATCTCAATACAAAGTTCTCCTCGATCTTCTTGGAGATCTATTCGATGTAACTCTTTTTGCAGTGTGTTTGTTGAGATCCGATGAATTGTGGGTTTATGATCAAGTTTATCTATGAGAAATATTTGAATCTCCTCTGAATTCTTTTATGTATTATTGGTTATCTTTGCAAGTCTATTCAAATTATCAGTTTGGTTTGGCCTACTAGATTGATCTTTCTTGCAATAGGAGAAGTGCTTAGCTTTGGGTTCAATCTTGAGGTGTCCTTTCCCAATGACAGCAGGGGCAGCAAGGCATGTATTGTATTGTTGCCATCGAGGATAAAAAGATGGGGTTTATATCATATTGCTTGAGTTTATCCCTCTACATTATGTCATCTTTCTTAATGCGTTACTCTGTTCTTCATGAACTTAATACTCTAGATGCAGGCAGGAGTCAGTCGATGTGTGGAGTAATAGTAGTAGATACAGGCAGGAGTCGGTCTACTTGTCACAGACGTGATGCCTATATACATGATCATGCCTAGATATTCTCATAACTATGCACTTTTATGTCAATTGCTCGACAATAATTTGTTCACCCACCGTAATACTTATGCTATCTTGAGAGAAGCCACTAGTGAAACCTATGGCCCCCGGGTCTATCTTTTATCATATAAGTTTTCCATCTACTTTTATTTTCCAATCTATATCATAAAAATACCAAAAATATTTATCTTATATTATTATCTCTATCGGATCTCACTTTTGTAAGTTACCGTGAAGGGATTGACAACCCCTTTATCGCGTTGGTTGCGAGGTTCTTGTTTGTTTGTGTAGGTGCGTGGGACTTTTGAGGAGCCTCCTACTGGATTGATACCTTGGTTCTCAAAACTGAGGGAAATACTTACGCGACTTTGTTGCATCACCCTTTCCTCTTTAAGGGAAAACCAACACAGTGCTCAAGAGGTAGCACCCTAATGGGCCAAATTCGGCCCATGGTTAGAATCATCCTATTTGTGGCCTATTAACCCGTTGCGCCATTTGTAGTCCGTCCTATATTCTGGCCCATTAACGAGCCGTTATGCCTATGATAGAATTAAGCCTTTGCTGTCTTCCGGCCTATTAACGACCCATTACCGTGCTAGCCCGATACCAATTACGCCCATTTACAGCCCATGTGGACCAATTTATCCGACGGCTCGAGGCCCACCGATTCTACGGCCCGTTGGAGGCCCATTTATCCTACGACCTGTAGTAGGCTCAAGGTTACCACGGTCCGTATATGGCCCATGGTTGTTGCGGCCACTAGCAAACCAGGGAAAAAGAAGACTAGGAAATAAATAAGCCCAAAACTAAAGCTGGGCTATTAAGGCGATTGCACAGATTACATCCACTGGGAATCAAAGTTCGCCACCAGTGCAAATATAGGGAATACCCTACACTATACAAAATGGCTTGTTGTTTTCTTCAGCCGGTGGCTGCATGTTAAGAACAAATTTTGTATCACAACAAAACAAATTACAACCATAAAACAAAAGGAAGGTTGGCATAAAAGTTAACAGTGTGGCAGATGAATGCACCACCAGAAGTTCAGAAGCTCAGTTCATTTGACCTGACTGATACATTTTCATGATGTATTGTCCGATGGAGCACCATAAACTTTGCCTTCATTTCTCCTAGGCTCCTGAACAACATAGCAAATGTCTAATAGTCTGGTTTCAAAACCATGCATATCTTGACGACATCGAACAATGGTTGTCCTTGTTTCACAAAGGGTCTCTGTTAGGGAATGGACTTGTGTCTGGAGCACAAATATAACATTGTTTGAGCTTTCATATCTTGATCATGAGGCAGTTTGGACAAGATTGCCTTAACAACCAACCCAATATTACGCATGAACGTACTTTTGGCACTTTTAGTGGACAGATACTGACCCATTGCAGCAAGAGGTGACATTGCGGTTATAGTTGCTTCGTCACCTTCAGAAGGTGGCGGTTCCACCATTTTTCCATAGCTTGCTGAAAAGTTGAGTTTTTACATTAGTACTACGAGAACAAAAGATATTAAGGAGGCAACAAAACCAAACAAAATAGCTTTGTTCTATATACAAAACTTATTCTGGTGAATCCGTGTAAAATATTAGTTGTATTTTACTGCAAAGTACATAATAAAACCAGGTTCCAAACATATGGCTATGTACCATGGCTAATGTATTGTGTATTTCTTCACGTTGGATTGATAGCTACATATAAAGAAAGAAAGTTTATAATACTGTAAGCATAGTATGGCATCATTCATATCACAAAACAACTGAGAACAGACAAGCAGGCAATTGTAACATTGTGTGGGCAAGTCCAGCACGAAAATAGATTACAGATCAAGATCAAAGGAACATCACTCCTCTCTTTTAAACCTTGTAAGGTGCAATGATACGCTAAGACAATTGTGTATAAAATTGAAAGAGTAATAGACATTGACTGTAAACCATGCAGTTCAATGCACGAGTCAGATTAAGTAGTAGTTAAAAGGCATGAGGATTAAGGACTTACAACAATGGCTTTGACTGGTGTAGTCATGCCCTTCGTCTTGCTGGTGTGATAGTCCTTGAAGATATCCACAACATTTGGTTCAGGTACTTTTTCGTCCTTGCGGGTTTTCCTCTGCATTTGGAACAAGTCAATATAGATCTGATAATATGGCACAACGAAAAGAGTGAAACAACAGCTAATTACAAGAGCCTCGCAGTGTGCAATATAGCTACAAGATCCTGTTTGTTGGAATTTCACTTTCGTACGGTTGGCCTTGTTCTTCGAACAGTTGACCTACAAGAAGATAGATTTGTGAGTCACATGCGTAAATAGGAGTTCAACATGTGATCTGATCACATACATATGACATACTTGATACTTTGGATTAGACCCGTGTTCAACGAGGCCTCTCCAGTTTTCATCCGATATATTTTCCACTAGAGATGTTTGGGCAAGTTCACTGTTAGCCTTGCCTTCAAAGTGAGTTTTCCTCAAGTTATACCGATACCATCGCAGAGTAGACTTGAAAACATGTGTGCAAGCTTGTCTGGTTGCATCATCTTGGTTATTCAACTTGAACCTCATCTGTTGAAAATTATGGAAGTCTCATTATCAGCAACCTAGAAAGTATGGGACAGAGCAAGATGATATTACTAGTTTCCATACATAACCATACTTATAGATAAATGGTCGAGGAAGGTGTTGAACTGGGTTTCGTTTTTCTCATTCCTGTACTGAATCCATGTTGGGAGGATACGTGCATGACACCTAACGGCAACCGCTGCCTCTGATACTAACTTGGCTGACTCTATAGCATCACGTGGCCTTTTTAAACCTACCTCAAAACAGATCTCCATTCTTCCTCCTCTAGATTTAGTTAACCTATTGAGCATTATCCCTGATTTTTGTTTCCTCTTGCGCCTAGGTGCTAGTCCAAGAACGAACATAGGAAGTGTTAGTGTACATCAAACTGTGAGACTACATATAAAGAAGCATGCAACTATAACTTGACTCCAGCAACTACCTTCTAGCTATTGAAGCTCACAAGGTTCATCTGATCTTGCCAACTCATCTTGTGTCAAGAGTGTTGGGAAGTAGTGTCAGGTGGCTAGGGAGCTTGGGAAGGTGCTGCTAGCTTAGTTGACGAACGAGTAACTCGTGCAACTGGTGGTACTGCGGAAGGTGTTGCAACAACTAGGGCTGTCTCTGCTTGTTTGGTGGCAGCTATTTGTTTCTGTTTGGCTTGTTTTGCAGCTCATGTAGAAGGGGATACCGCGTTTGTACAATTTTCCGCTGGAGTTTGACCTTCTATTGCACCATCAGTACCAGCAGAATCTGCATTATTCGGCCGCTTTCGTTTCTGTGTGTCCTTAGTACTAACACCATCCCCTGTCATTCCGTGTTCCTTCCTCTTTCTCTGTGCCATGTTAAGTCAAGCCGACAAGAAAAAGGAATAAAAATTTAGTTCTTCAGAACAAATTGATGCGTGATACAGACGAACTGAACTTTATTGTTAGACAACCACATGATAGGAGGATGTAATATGTACGAAAAACAAGATGTAATGAGATAATCATAACTATGATGAGTAAACTAAGAAAAAAGCATTTCAATAAATTAGAAGCAATGCAATGGAAGGTAGACACCATATGAAAGATTCTACAAATATCGCTCTGCCAAGTTAACAGTGTCTCGTCATAACTGGCGTTTAAACAAATGTGAAGCAGTACAAGAAATAAATCATATGCAAGATGCAAACAACATCACACTACCAAGTTAAAGGTCTCTCGTCATTAGTGCCATTGCATATTCACAGCATTGCATATTCACAGCTTATGATGTGTAAACTAAGCAGAAGGCATTTCAACAAATTAGAAGCAATGAAAGCTATACACCATATGTAAGACGCAATGAATATCACTCTACCAAGTTAAGACTGTCTCGTCATTAGTGCCATTTCAGCAAATTAGTAGCACAAGCTAGAAAATAATGCGAGATGTAAACTATATCAGACTCCCAACTTAAAGATGTCTTGTGAAAAGTGATTGTTGCAGGTTACACAACAATAGTACTTTGATGTAAGAACATGGTGGGATAGACATATATTGTATGTTCTAGAAACAGGAACACGTATGATATGAAGATGGAATATGTACGAAAAATAGGACAACATGGCATATTCACAACTATTTGTGTAAACTAAGAAGAAATAATTTAATAAAATTACAAGCAATACAAGTGAGACACTGTATGCAACATGTAAGACAATATCACACTGCCAAGCTAGAGAAAGCACCTGGGATGCCGGTTTTGCCAAAAGACCGCCATCCGTCCCTGCCTTATTTTTTCCTTCCTTTTTCTTAATTGTGTTGCCTTGTCAAGTCAAACCCACAACAAAAATGAATAAAAATTCGCTTTTCAGAACTCATTGATGCAGGATGCTGACGAGCACTATAATGTAAGGCAACCGCATGATAGGACAATTGAATGTGTAAGAAAAAAGGACAATATTGCATATTCACAGCTATGATGTGTAAACTAAGCAGAAGGCACCAAATTAGAAGCAATGAAAGCTAGACACCATATGAAAGATGCAATGAATATCACTCTACCAAATTAAAATTGTCTCGTCATAAGTGCCATTTTGATGTCTACTAGAACTACGTCGGTATTTCCCCAAAGAGGAAGGGATGATGTAGTATAGCGACGGTAGGTATTTTCCTCGGTGATGAGACCAAGGTTATCAAACCAGTAGGAGAACCTCCTCACACCACGTAAACAACACCTGCACACAACTAACAAATACTCGCAACCCGACGTGTTAAAGGGTTTGTCAATCCCTTCCGGGTATAGCGCCTCAAGATATGCAAAAACGTGAGGTAAAAAGTGGTAGATATGATAAATAGATCACGGAACAAATAAATTGCAGCAAGGTATTTTTGTAATTTTGGTTTAATAGATATGAAAATAAATGCAAGAGAAAATAGATCGCAAAGGAAAATATGATGAAAAGAGACTCCGGGGCCGTAGGTTTCGCTAGTGGCTTCTCTCGAGAAAAATAGCAAACGGTGGGAAAACAATTACTGTTGGGCAATTGATAGAACTTCAAATAATCACGACGATATCTAGGCAATGATCATTATATAGGCATCACGTCCAAGATTAGTAGACCGACTCCTGCCTGCATCTACTACTATTACTCCACACATCGACCGCTATCCAACATGCATCTAGTGTATTAAGTTCATGAGAAAACGGAGTAATGCAACAAGAATGATGACATGATGTAGACGGGATCCGTTTATCTATTGCGGAGATATAGATCCCATCTTGTTATCCTTACAGCGGAGGCCCCTCATGTTTGCGCGAGACGGAGGCACCGTAGGATAGCACCATAAATAAAATATACAATCATACCAACCAAGATCACGATTAACCCATAGGACAAAATGGATCTACTCAAACATCATAGGATAACCATAGATCATTGGGAAATAATATATGGAGTTGAGCACCATGTTTAAGTAGAGATTACAACAGGGGGAAGAGGTGTTACACTGCTGCATAGAGGGGGAGAAAGTTGGTGTTGACGGTAGCAAGGTTGTTGATGTAGATCGCCGTCACGACCCGGCGGAGTTCTGGCACCACCGGGAGAGAGGAGGAGAGAGCCTCCTTCTTCTTCTTCTTCCTTGGACTTCCCCCTAGATGGGAGGAGGGTTCTCCCTCTGGTCCATGGCCTCCATGGATGTGCAGGGGCGAGATCCCCTCCGAGATTGGATCTGTCTCTCTGTCCTCTTCTGTTTCGTGTTCCCCAGATCTGGTCGAAAACCGTTTCTTATATTCCCGGAGATCCGTAACTCCGATTGCGCTGATCTTTTTACATGATTTTTTTCCTGATATAAGCTTCCTTGCACCCAAAGTAGAGATCCAACTGACGTACGAGGTGGGCACAACCCACCACCACGTGCCAGGCTCAGGGGTTGGATCCAGGTGGGTTATGCCCACTACGGGACTTCGTTTGTGGTGATTCCAACTCCCAAAAATCAAAAATATTCCAAAATAATTCTCTGTGGAGGTGCATTGCGTTTGGACTTCGTTTGATATGGATTTTCTGCGATACAAAAACATGCAACAAACATGAACTGGCACTAGGCACTAGATAAGTAAGTTAGTCCAAATAAATCATATAAAAAGTTGCCAAAAGTATGTAAAAGTTGAATAATATTGGCATGAAACAATCAAAATTTATAGATACGACGGAGACGTATCATAGTCAATCCCTTGAACTTGTCGAAAACCTTTTACAACAAGTTGAGCTTTGTAGACAGTGATATTACCATAAGCGTCCGTCTTCCTCTTAAATATCCATTTATTCTTAATGGTTGGCCGATCATCAGGCAAATCCATCAAAGTACACACTTTGTTATCATACATGGATCCTATCTCAGATTTCATGGCCTCAAGCCATTTTTCGGACTCTGGGTTCATCATAGCTTCTTCATAGTGCGTAGGTTCGCCGTTGTTTGACAACATGACTTCCAGGACAGGGTTACCGTACCACTCTGGTGTGGTACACATTCTAGTTGACCTACGAGGTTTAGTAGTAACTTGATCCGAAGTTTCATGATCATCATCATTAGCTTCCTCTCTAGTTGGTGTAAGCATCACAGGAATGGTTTTCTGTGATGTGCTACTTTCAAATTCGAGAGAAGGTACAATTACCTCATCAAGTTCTTCTTTCGTCCCACTCACTTCTTTCGAGAGAAACTCCTTCTCTAGAAATGACCCATTCTTAGCAACAAAGATCTTGCCTTCGGATCTGTGGTAGAAGGTGTACCCTATAGTTTCTTTAGGGTATCCCATGAAGATGCACTTCTCCGCTTTGGTTTCGATCTTATCAGGCTGAAGCCTTTTGACATAAGCATCACATCCCCAAACTTCTAGGAAACTATAGCTTAGGTTTCTTGCCAAACCATAGTTCATATGGTGTCATCTCAACGGATTTTGATGGTGCCCTATTTAACGTGAATGCGGCTGTCTATAATGCATAACCCCAAAACGATAGTGGAAAATCGGTAGGAGACATCATAGAACGCACCATATCTAAGAAAGTACGGTTACGACATTCGGACACACCATTATGTTCTGGTGTTCCAGGTGTTGTGAGTTGTGAAACTATTCCACTTTGTTTTAAATGAAGGCCAAACTTGTAACTCAAATATTCACCTTCGCGATCAGATCATAGAAACTTTATTTTCTTGTTACAATGATTCTCCACTTCACTCTGAAATTCTTTGAACTTTTCAAACATTTCAGACTTGTGTTTCATCAAGTAGATATACCCATGCCTGCCTATATCATCTGTGAAGGTGAGAAAATAATGATACCCGCCGCATGCTTCAACACTCGTCAGACCGCATACATCGGTATGTATTATTTCCAATAAGTCATTAGCTCGCTCCATTGTTCCAGAGAACAGAGTTTTAGTCATCTTGCCCATGAGGCATGGTTCACAAGTATCAAATGATTCATAATCAAGTGATTCCAAAAGTCCAGCCGCATGGAGTTTGTTCATGCGCTTTATACCAATATAACTTAAATGGTAGTGCCACAAGTGTGTTGCACTGTCATTATAAACTTTGCATCTTTTGGCATCAATATTATGAATATGTGTATCACTACGATCGAGATTCAATAAACCATTTACATTGGGTGTATGACCATAGAAGGTTTTATTCATGTAAACAGAATAACAATTATTCTCTAACTTAAATGAATAACCTATTGCAATAAACATGATCTAATCATGTTCATGCTCAATGCAAACACCAAATAACATTTATTTAGGCTCAATACTAAGCCTGAAGGTAGAGGGATTGTGCGATGGTGGTCATATCAATCTTGGAAACACTTCCAACACACATCATCACCTCTCCCTCGACTAGTCTCTGTTTATTCTACAACTTCCTTGCCGTTGTTTTTGAAGTTCCCTTTCTTTCCCTTGCCCTTTCTTAAAGCTGGTGGTCTTGTTAACCATCAACACTTGATGCTCTTTCTTGATTTCTACCTCCGTCGATTTCAACATCGCGAAGAGCTTGGGAATCATTTTCGTCATCCCTTGCATATTATAATTCATCACGAAGCTCTAGTAGCTTGGTGATAGTGACCGGAGAACTCTGTCAATTACTATCTTATCTAGAAGATTAACTCCCACTTGAATCAAGCGATTGTAGTACCCAGACATTCTAAGCACATGCTCACTGGCTGAGCTATTCTCCTCCATCTTGTAGGAAAAGTACTTGTGAGAGGTCTCATACCTCTCAACACGGGCATGAGCCTTAAATACCAATTTCAGCTCTTAGAACATCTCATATGTTCCATGGTGTTCAAAATGTCTTTGGAGCCCCGATTATAAGACGTAAAGCATGGCACACTAAACTATCAAGTAGTCATGGGATCGAGCTTGCCAAACGTTCATAACGTCTGCATCAGCTTCTGCAGCAGGTCTGTCACCTAGCGGTGCATCAAGGACATAATTCTTCTATGTAGCAACAAGGATAATCCTCAGATCACGGACCCAGTCCGCATTATTGCTACCATAATCTTTCAACTTAGTTTTCTCTAGGAATGTATCTAAAAATAGGGGAGCTACATCGTGAGCTATTGAACTACAACATAATTTGCAAAGACATTTGACTATGTTCATGATAAATCTTAGTTCAATTAATCAAATTACTAATGAAGTCCCACTTAAATCAACATCCCTCAAGTTGTCTAAGTGATACGTGATCCAAATCAACTAACCCATGTCCGATCATCACGTGAGATGGGGTAGTCTTTAGTGGTGAACATCTCTATGTTGATCATATCTACTATATGACTCACGTTCGACCTTTCGATCTCCAGTGTTCCGAGACCATGTCTGTACATGCTAGTCTCATCAAGTTTAACCCAAGTATCCTGCGTGTGCAAAACTGGCTTATACCCGTTGTATGTGAACGTAGAGTCAATCACACCCGATCATCACGAGGTGCTTTGAAACGACGAACTTTGGCAACGGTTTATACTCAGGGAGAACACTTTTATCTTGAAATTATGTGAAGGGATCATCTTATAATGCTACCATCATTCTAAGCAAAATAAGATGCATAAATGATAAACATCACATGCAATCAAAATATGTGACATGATATGGCCATCTTCATCTTGTGCTTTTGATCTCCATCTCCAAAGCATCAGCATGATCTCCATCGCCACCGGATTGACACCTTGATCTCCACCGTTGCACCAGGGTCATCTCGCCAACTAATGATTCTACAACTATTGCTAACGCATAGCGATAAAGTAAAGCAATTACATGGCGCTTGCATGTCATACAATAATTAAAAGACAACCCTAAGGCTCCTGTCAGTTATCGATATTACAAAACATGATCATCTCATACAACAATGTATATCACATCATGTCTTGACCAGATCACATCACAACATACCCTGCAAAAACAAGTTAGACGTCCTCTACTTTGTTGTTGTAAGTTTTATGTGGCTGCTACAAGCAACTAGCAAGAACCGTTCTTACCTATGCAAATACCACAACGATGATTATCAAGTTTGCTGTTTTAATGTTCTTCGAGGACCGGCCGTAGTCAAATTCGATTCAACTAAAGTAGGAGGAACAAACACCCACCAACCACCTTTATGCAAACAAGTCGTATGTCAGTCGGTGGAACTAGTCTCATGTGCGTGGACATGTAAGGTTGGTCCGGGCTGTTCATCCCACAATGCCGCCGAATCAAAATAAGACGTTGGTGGTAAGCAGTATGAATATCACCACCCATAACTCCTTTGTGTTCTACTCGTGCATATCATCTACGCATAGACCTGATTCATGATGCCACTGTTGGGGAACGTTGCATGGAAAACAAAAATATTTCTACGCACACACAAGATCTATCCATGGAGATGCATAGCAACGAGAGGGGAGAGTGTGTCTACGTACCCTCGTAGACCATAAGTAGAAGCATTTAACAACGCGGTTGATGTAGTCGAACTTCTTCGCAATCAAACCGATCGAGTACCGAACGTACGACCCCTCCGCGTTCAGCACACGTTCAGCTCGGTGATGTCCTCGCCTTCTTGATCCAGCAAGACGGGCGAAATAGTGGATCAATTCCGGCAGCACAACAGTGTGGTGACGGTGATGGTGAAACTATCTCTGTGGGGCTTCGCCTAAGCACTACGAAAATATGACCGAGGGACAAAACTGTGCAGGGGGCACCGCACATGGCTAAGAGTTTGTCGTGGTTATGTGTGGCACCCCTCCCTCATATATATAGGTGGGGGGGGGGAGGAGCAGCCAGGAGCCGCCCCAAGTGGGGCAGAATACCACTTAGGCTCCTGGCCCAATCCGCCCCCTTCTTTCTAGGAGAGCGGGAAAGGCAGGGGAGGGTGGCGTCCCCCTCTCCTTTCTCTCTTGTGGAGGAGAAGGCGGGAGGGTCTAGCCCTCCCCCCTTTCCTTCCCTAGGGTCAGCGGCCAGGGAGAGGGGTGTGCCAGCCCCTTTGTGGGCTATTGTGTATCTCCCCTTGGCCCATTAGGCCCATAGACCTCCCCGGGGTGTCCTGAACCCCTTCCGGTGACCTAATGACTACCCAGTACACCCCAAAATACTTCCGGTGTGCAAATACTATCGTTCTATATATCGATCTTTACCTCCAAACCATTCCAGAGTTTCTTGTCATGTTTGTGATCTCATCCGGGACTCCGAACAACATTCGGTCACAAAATCGTATAACACTATACCGTCAACAAACGTTAGGCGTGCGGACCCTACTGGTTCGAGAACTATGTACACATGATCGAGACACCTCTCTTGTCAATAACCAATAGCGGAACTTGGATGCCCATATTGGCTCCTACATATTCTACGAAGATCTTTATCGGTCGAACCGTTATGACAACATACGTAATTCTCTTTGTCTGTCGGTATGTTACTTGCCCGAGATTCGGTCGTCGGTATCTTCATACCTAGTTCAATCTCGTTACTGGCAAGTCTCTTTACTCGTTTCGTAATACATCATCTCATAACTAAATCTTTAGTCATTTGCTTGCAGGCTTATTATGATGTGTATTACCGAGAGGGCCCAGAGATATCACTGTGATACTCGGAGTGAAAAATCCCAATCTCGATCCATGCCAACTCAACAAACACATTCGGAGATACCTGTAGAGCATCTTTATGATCACCAAGTTACGTTGTGATGTTTGATAGCGCACAAGGTATTCCTCCAGTATCCGGGAGTTGCATGATCTCATGGTCGAAGGAACATGTATTTGACATTCAAGAAAGCAGTAGCAATAAACTGAACGATCATATGCTAAGCTAATGGATGGGTCTTGTCCATCACATCATTCTCCTAATGATGTGGTCCCATTATCAAATGACAACTCATGTATATGGTTAGGAAACCTTAACCATCTTTGATCAATGAGATAGTCTAGCTTACCAGGGACACGGTATTTGTTTATGTATCCACACATGTATTTAAGTTTCTGGTCAATACAATTCTAGCATCAATAATAAACCTTTTTCATGATTGAGGAAGTATAATAATAACCATTTTATTATTGCGTCTAGGGCATATTTCCATTAGACTCGGCGTGGCTTCGCGAGGCCCCGCTGTATGTGGAGGCACTGCCCGTCCGCGGCGCGACGCATTTCTATGCCTCCTCGTTTGGAATCCTTCTTAGGCAGCCCTCAGACCCGTATAGAGTGGTTGCTCACCCTCCTACCGCGCGCCACCGCAAGCGCTTCAGACGCTCATGACTGTAGCGCTGGATCAAGCATGTTGTGGCCCTTTATGCCGCAACAGAGCACGTGGAGGCTCTCGAGTCCGACGAGCCTGCCCTCGACCTCTCCAATGAGTTACTCAAAAATTCCTCTGAGGAGTCCGAGTGCGAGAGCGTTGAATCAATCGCTGAAGTTCTCATGGTGGACAACTCTGAGCATCATGTGCCCCCGGGGTACACGGGTTCCCAGGATGGACGTGCGGGCACTTCAGGCGAGAATGGCGGCGGCGAGAATGATCACTCCCCCGCTCACAAGCCGCATGTCTCTCAAGCTCTCACTCGGGAGCAGCACGAGGAGCTTCGCCATAGCAACGAGCAGTTCTTGAACACCCCCATCACTGGGACGACTCTTGAGGCCCTGGCCAGGGAGTCGGCGTGCCTGGCCACTCTGGCCGAACATGACTGCCTCGAGCAGCTTCAGAAGGAGCTGGAT
Source organism: Triticum aestivum (assembly GCF_018294505.1). Taxonomy (NCBI): domain Eukaryota; kingdom Viridiplantae; phylum Streptophyta; class Magnoliopsida; order Poales; family Poaceae; genus Triticum; species Triticum aestivum. The sequence goes on from NC_057804.1 coordinate 121,033,548, forward strand.
GATTGCATGCGCCATCAACCTAGCTCCACTCATCACAAGCGCCGGATTTGCTCGAGTGACCAACCTCGGAAGTATCAAGTCCCCAGTACTCTGCTACAAAATTTGGTGGTTGCTAGTTGGATCGCGAATTCCATACATCCCTCCGTCTCCACTGCCGGAGAAGGGATTTGGCAGATCCAGGTGCTCCTGAAGACGGTGTTGTCACGGAATGTGGTGGTGTCCCAGTCCAGGGACCGCATCCACAGCGTGTCGGTACGAGCAGAGACCGTTTAATTAGCTCACAGCCCACTCGTCACTGAAAGGCGCCTGCTACCTCTTGAGCATGTGTTGGTTTTCCCTTGAAGAGGAAAGGGTGATGCAGCAAAGTAGCGTAAGTATTTCCCTTAGTTTTTGAGAACCAAGGTATCAATCCAGTAGGAGGTTACATGCAAGTCACCTTGTACCTGCACAAGCAAATAAGAACCTTGCAACCAATGAGATAAAGGGGTTGTCAATCCCTTCATGTCCACTTGCAAAAGTGAGATCTGATAGAGATAATAAGATAAATATTTTTGGTATTTTTGTTGTATAGATTGAAAGTAAAGATTGCAAAATAGTAAACAAGATGCAATGTAAATAAAAGATATATAATATGACGGAAAAGAGACCCGAGGGGCATAGGTTTCACTAGTGGCTTCTCTCAAGATAGCATATCTTACGGTGGGTGAATAAATTACTGTCAAGCAATTCATAGAAAAGCGCATAGTTATGAGAATATCTAGGCATGATCATGTATATAGGCATCATGTCCGTTACAAGTAGATCAAAACGATTCTGCATCTACTACTATTACTGCACACATCGACCGCTATCCAGCATGCTTCTAGAGTATTAAATTCATAAGAACAGAGTAACGCATTAAGCAAGATGACATGATGTAGAGGGATAAACTCAAGCAATATGATATAAACCCCATCTTTTTATCCTTGATGGCAACAATACAATACGTGCCTTGTTGCCCCTGCTGTCACTGGGAAAGGACACCACAAGATTGAACCCAAAGCTAAGCACTTCTCCTATTGCAAGAAAGATTAATCTAGTAGGCCAAACCAAACTTATAATTCGAAAAGACTTGCAAATATATCAAATCATACATATAAGAATTCAGAGAAGAATCAAATATTGTTCATAGATAATCTTGATCATAATCCCACAATTCATCGAATCTGGACAAACACACCACAAAAAGTATTACAACGAATAGATGTCCAAGAAGATCGAGGAGAACTTTGTATTGAGAATCAAAGAGAGAGAAGAAGCCATCTAGCTAATAACTATGGACCTGACGGTCTGTGGTAAACTACTCACACATCATCAGAGAGGCTATGGTGTTGATGTAGAAGCCCTCCATGATCGATTCCCCCTCCAGCAGAGCGCCGGAAAAGGACCCAAGATGGGATCTCACGGGCACAGAAGTTGCGGCGGTGGAAATAGGGTTTCGTGGTGCTACTGGATGTTTTCGGGGTATGTGAGTATATATAGGCGAAAGAAGTAGGTCGGTGGAGCCACGAGGGGCCCACGAGGGTGGGGGGGCGCCTACCCCCCTGGGCGCGCCTTCCTACCTTGTGGCCGCCTCGTTGCTTCCTTGACGTCCACTCCAAGTCTCCTGGATTGCATTTGTTCAAAAAACGATTCTCCCAAAGGTTTCATTCCATTTGGACTCCGTTTGATATTCCTTTTCTGTGAAACACTAAAATAGGCAAAAAAACAACAATTTGCATTGGGCCTCCGGTTAATAGGCTAGTCCCAAAAATAATATAAAAGTACATAGTAAAGCCCATTAAACATCCAAAATAGATAATATAATAGCATGGAACAATAAAAATTATAGATACGTTGGAGACATATCAAGCATACCCAAGCTTAATTCCTGCTCGTCCTCGAGTAGGTTAATGATAAAAACAGAATTTTGATGTGGAATGCTACCTAACATAATTTTCAATGTAATTCTCTTTATTGTGGCATGAATGTTCAGATCCAAAAGATTCAAGATAAAAGTTTAATATTGACATAAAAATAGTAATACTTCAAGCATGCTAACCAAGCAGTTTATGTCTTATCAAAATAACATAGCCAAAGAAAGCTTATCCCTAAAAAATCATATAGTTTGGCCATGCTTCATTTTCGTCACACAAAATGCTGCCATCATGCACAACCCCGGTTTCAGCCAAGCAATTGGTTCATAATTTTTAACGTGCTTCAGCCTTTTCAACCCTCACGCAATACATGAGCGTAAGCCATGGACATAGCACTATGGGTGGGGTAGAGAATGATGATAGGGATTATGTGAGAAAACAAAAAAGGAGAAAGTCTCACATTGACGCGGCTAATCAACGGGCTATGGAGATGCCCATCAATTGATGTCAATACGAGGAGTAGGGATTTCCATGCAACGGATGCACTAGAGCTATAAATATATGAAAGCTCATCAAAATGAAACTAAGTGGGTGTGCATCCAACTTGCCTGCTCACGAAGACCTATGGCATTTTGAGGAAGCCCATCACTGGAATATACAAGCCAAGTTCTATAATGAAAATTTTCCACTAGTATATGAAAGTGACAAAATAAGAAACTCTCTATCATGAAGATCATGGTGCTATTTTGAAGCACAAGTGTGAAAAAAGGATATTAACATTGTCTCTTCTCTCTTTTTCTCTCATTTTTTTATTTGGGCTTCTTTGGCCTCTTTTTTTATTTTTTCTCTTTTTTATTTCATCTGGAGTCTCATCCCGACTTGTGGGGAAATCATAGTCTCCATCATCCTTTCCTCACATGGGACAATGCTCTAATAATGGAAATCATCACATTTCTATTTATTTACAACTCAAAAATTACAACTCAATACTTAGGACAAAATATGACTCTATGTGAATGTCTCCGGCAGTGTATCGGGATATGTAATGAATCAAGAGCGACATGTATGAAAGAATTATAAAGGTGGTTTTGCCACAAATACGATGTCAACTACATGATCATGCAAATCAATATGACAATGATGGAGCGTGTAATAATAAACGGAACGGTGGAAAGTTGCATGGCAATATATCTCGAAATGGCTATGGAAATGCCATAATAGTAGGTATGGTGGCTGTTTTGAGGAAGATATAAGGAGGTTTATGTGTGATAGAGCATTATCGTATCACGGGGTTTGGATGCACCAGCGAAGTTTGCACCAACTCTCAAGGTGAGAAAGGGCAATGCACGGTACCGTAGAGGCTAGAAAATTGCGGAAGGGTAAGAGTGCGTATAATGCACGGACTCACATTAGTCATAAAGAACTCATATACTTGTTGCAAAAGTTTATTATCCCTCGAAGCAAAGTACTACTACGCATGCTCCTAGGGGAAGGGTTGGTAGGAGTTAACCATCGCGCGATCCCGACCTCCACTCATAAGGAAGGCTATCGAAGAAGAACCCATGCTTCAAATTTGTCACACATCGTTCACCATACATGCATGCTACATGACTTGCCAACTTTAACACAAGTATTTCTCAATCTCATAATTACCCAACTAGCATGACTCTAATATTACCACCTTTATATCTCAAAACAATTATCAAGTATCAAATTTATCATAGTATTTAATGCACTCTATATGAAAGTTTTTATTATACCCAACTTGGATGCCCATTGTTGGTGTCAAAACCGGCAGATCTCGGGTAGGGGGTCCCGATCTGTGCGTCAAGGCTGATGGTAACAGGAAGCAAGGGACACAGATGTTTATCCAGGTTCGGGCCCTCTCGATGGAGGTAAAACCCTACTTCCTGCTTGATTAATATTGATGATATGGGTAGTACAAGAGTAGATCTACCACAAGATCGTAGAGGCTAAACCCTAAGAGCTAGCCTATGATGGTATGATTGTAATTGTGATCGGCCTTCTAAGGACCAACCTCTCCGGTTTATATAGACACCAGAGAGGGCTATGGTTTACATGGAGTCGGTTACAAGAAAGGAAATATAATATCTGGATCGCCAAGCTTGCCTTCCACGCCAAGGAGAGTCCCATCCGGACACGGGCCGAAGTCTTGAGTCTTGTATCTTCATGCTTCAATAGTCCGGGCGCTGTACACAGTCCGGCTGTTCGGATACCCCCTAATCCAGGACTCCTTCAGTAGCCCCTGAACCAGGCTTCAATGACGATGAGTCCGGCGTGCAGTATTGTCTTCGGCATTGCAAGCCGGGTTCCTCCTCCGAATACTCCAAAGTAATTATCGAACACTTGAAGCGTGTCCGGATCCACGAAATGATCTTCATGTGCCACCATAGAGAAAATGATATTTCACAAATGCAATCTGCTGACAACTTTTTCTGATGACGTGACATGTTATTACGGTCGGATCATCATTCGAACCGTTTTCCCACAACCAGCTACATCGCATATTACGAGGCGGTTTCTTTGACATGTCTTGTCAAAGCAGAGATCGTGTCCCCTTATCATGGGATTCTCATCAATACGGGTATGGGTAATCCCACCACGCCATCAATTGTGGCGCTTGGGAAGCATGCGATTCCCAACGGGCAAGTGGGGAGGCGCACCGCTTTCGTCGCCTCTATAAAGGGATAAGATTTCCTCATTTTTACCCACGCCTCCTTCCTCCGTTGCCCACTCTTGCCCCCTCGATCTCCAGCGCCCAAGCCCAAGTCTTCTCTACACAGCTAAACATGTCCAGAGCAGGAGGCAAGTGGGTGGCTTCCACCGTCAAGGAGAAGCACGTCACCAATCTTCGGGAGGCCGGATACTATGCCGAAGACATAGCACACTGGCTACTGGACGCCGGGCAGGTCATCCCGACCCCAGGACCCCACGAGAGGGTCGTGTTTGTTGCCCACTTTGTCTGTGGACTGGGATTCCCACTTCATCCCTTCGTCCGCGGGCTTATGTTCTACTACGGGATAGATTTCCATGATCTAGCCCCAAATTTCGTCCTCAACATCTCGGCGTTCATCGTCGTATGCGAGGCCTTCCTCCGCATCCGACCTCATTTCGGCCTATGGCTACAAACCTTCTGCGTGAAGCCGAAGATTGTAAGCGGCCAGCAAGCGGAGTGCGGAGGAGCCATGGTGGGCAAGATGCCTAATGTCACCTGGCTGGATGGCTCCTTTGCGGAGATCGTAAAAGGATGGCAATCGGGGTGGTTCTACATCACCGAGCTGCGCGACGCCAACTAGGCGGCGGCCCCCGAATTCAGATCTGGAGCCCCCATGCGGCTCACCTCCCGGGAAAGGAAGGGCCTGTCCTGGGGCGAATCTACGGAGCTGAGCAGACTCCAGACCTGCATCAAGAGCATGAGGTACAAGAACATAAAGCTTGTTAATGTGATCCAGGTCATGCTCGTTCGCCGGATTCTGCCGTGCCAAAGGCGGGCATTCAATCTGTGGGAGTTTGTCCCGGCCGAACACCAGATGCTCCGGAAGCTCTACGACATGACGCACAAAGGCGCATGGAAGGTGTTGTTCAAGGCCTCCAAAGTACTTCCTCCCACATCCGAGGACCACGGGCTTCATGCCGCGCGGGCTCCTAGTGAGGTGAGTTCTCAGACTACCACTGGATTCGGTTCTTCCCCATATATTCATGTGAGTGCCTTAAGTAGTCATGCACATTTGTTCAGGATTATGTGGAGACAGCAGAGCAGGTTTACTGTCCGGCTCCATTGCCAGAAGGCCCAGCTGATGCTCTCCTAACGGAGATGCTGGTCCCGGCACCGTACAAGGTGCCGGAGAAAAAGGCCGAAAAGAAGGCCCCGGGGACCCGAAAGGGTCTCCGGCGTAAAGATTATGCCAGAAGCCCTGTCCGAGGATGACGAGGCACACTCCTCCCACGAAGGGGAGGAGGAGGAAGAAGAAGAAGACGCCCCATCTAGAAAGGATGAAGGGCCCGGGGAGGCGGACCAGGGGGCCGAAAAAGGCCCTCGTCGTAAGGCCGTCATACCCCTGTCGTCTAATGACGACGAGACAGATTCCTCCCGCGGTGGCGGGGGGAATCAGGAAGAAATTCTACCTCCCCGCACTGGGGGAGAAGAAGAGGAAATCCGCCCCGAAAGGGGAGGCTGGGGCGTCCAAGAAGGGGAAGGCGTCCCTTCCAGACTACTGGCCGCTCTCAGCAAGGAGGGGTGGCTGCCCAGGGGGAAGCCCCCAATGCGATCATAAGTGTCCGCACTCCATTATAACTTCACTCTATAGCTTTTGTTTAACGTCGAACATATGTGCAGTCCGGCCAGGGATCACCCCGAGGTATCTTCCTCCGGGTCCCTGAGCGATTCGGAGATGAATTCGCTTCCGACAGCCACTACTCCTCAACCCGCGGACGACACAGAGGTGTTTTCCCGGAGGCTCCCAGAGCGGGGTGAGGTGACTCTGGAGATGCCTCGAGGCGGGGTCCCAGATGTCGGACACGCGGGGTTCAATATCCCCGCGGATCGTGTCGATGAGAGCCACGGTAGGCCGGGCTCTCAGCCGAACACTGTCCCGGAACCTTCAGTGGTTCCAAACTCAGGCGGACAGCCCCTCGTTAGGGAGGGAGAGCCGTCTGCATCAAGGACTTCTGTTGCGCCCGAGGTGCCGGATTGTCTGCTGGAAGCACTTCGCGGCGCTTCCATGGATGAAGAACACCGTACTCTTATGAGTACGGTGATTCGGAAGGTTTCGTCCGCCAAAAGCGGACTAACCAAAGCTTGCACCAGCCTCCTAACAGGCTTTAGGTAAGGAATAAATATGTGCAAAATTACCACCCGATAGGTAGTAGCCCCTGATACTCTGATTGGTGTTTGGAAAGAAAAGCCAAAAGGAGGGTCAATATAATCCGCAGGAGTCTAATAATAAGTATTTTTGTGAATGAGCAGGCTGTGCCGCTTGCCGCTGCTGCCCGCACCGCTGAGGTTGCCAAAGTGAAGCGGGACCTAGAGCAGGCGCAGGGGGAGACCGGCCTCACGAAGAGGCAGCTCGAAGATAACAAGGGTAAGTGGTTCCCCTCTCTTATGTATTTGAGGATAGACAAAATTGGCTAGTCTAACGCCAAAGCGTCGTGACTGTGTAACAGGGGCGACCGCCAAAGTGGCGTCCCTGAAGAAAGCGCTATACGAGGCCGAAGACAAAGCGGCCTTGGATTGCAAGGAGCGCGAAAAGCAAAGTGCTAGAGTGGGCGAGGTACAACAAGAGCTCCGGGACCTCAGCAAGAAGTGTGAGTCCATGGAGCATGATCTGAAGGTGAAAGAGGCCGAGCTTGCGAAGGCCCTTGTGAATTTGAAAGACGCCAAGGCCGAAGCCGAGAAAGCACAACAGGAGATCCAAGAGGCCAAAAAGATAGCAGCGGGTAAGAAGTTCTTTATGCAAAGCAAACATGTGGAGGAGGCGTTTCTTTTACTTACTCGAATTTGGAGCTCTCCAGGGGCATTTGCAGATCTGCCACGCAGCATAGCAGACGCTGCGGAGTTCTACCGTGCCCAGGAGGGGAGCTCAATGGAGAAGCTGTTCTGGTCCCAGTATGGTGGGGCCGAACATCCAATGCCTCTGAGCGACCAGCTAAAGCAGTTGGTCGAACTCCACGGGGTGGCCGAACTGGCTATGAAAGGCTTCATTGTCCGGATGTGGCCTGGTGAGCTCCTGCCCAATAGCTACTTTGGCTTGATCAAGCGGATGGTGGATGCCTGCCCGCGGCTTGAAGTGATCAAGCGATCCATTTGCATCGAGGGTGCCCGCCGGGCCTTTTCCTGCATCAAGGTGCATTGGGGCAAGCTGGATGAAGAGAAGCTGGTCAAGGACGGGCCGTCGAAGGGCAAGGCGCATCACCATCCCGAGATGTACTATGATGGCGTGATGAAGGGTGCTTGTCTCGTCGCCGATGAGTGTACCAAGGATGCCATTTTAGAATGAATTCACTTCTGTCATGTTTGTAAATTATAGACGAAGTTGCTTGCGCTATGTAGCACTTTTGTTATTTAAAATATTACCTTCTGTGCGGCTGTTTATAAAATTCTGAAAGTAGGCCAGTCGTCGGCTTCCTCCCCCACGTAACTAGTACTGGGGTGTTCGTGGAAACCTGGACACTCTTTATCCAAATGTTTGGTCCCTGAAGGAGGTGTCCGGCACAACGAACAAGGCAATCGGACTATGAGGCTTTATAACTTTCACTTAGCCATAGAAGTCTACAATTTTAAATTTTGGCGAAGCCCCTAGAATCCGGAAGGCCGAACTGGGGCGCTATACACGCCTAGATCGGACGAAGCCGATTTATCGCCTAAAGCAGAAAATCTTTAAGGATTTTAAGACCTCTCGAACAGCGTCCAGCTCTCGCCACATCATGCTGGTCAGTTTTCGGCTTTCTCTACTGAGGTGCTCGTCCGGAAGAACCGGGACACAATCGCAGTAGTTCTCCCTACGCTACCTTAGCCGATATAACGGAACGTAAGGCACCAAAACAAGGGAGCCGGGCTATCCCAACTGTAGACCCAAGACATGATTTAAAGCTGATGCATATAGTGCTATAAGTTTGGGGTGCCGCACTGTTGAAAGTGTTCGGACTTTACTTGCCATATTACGGGGCGCCATGAGAAGCCCCTGGCAAACTGATCGTACCAAGGTGTACGGATGCAATAAACATTTATAAGAGAAAAAAAATGCTCAAATAAGAATAATAAGCTGACGCTATATATGATCTCCCATTGACAAATAATACGTTTAAGTGTATGTTTACAATGGATGCATTAAGCGAAGATAAATAGGACTATTTGACATGTCCTATCCAAGGGCAGGCTGTGCAGAGATAGATAAAGCAGGTATAATGATCGTAAATAGATTCCACCTGGGTATTTTCTTCTGCGCACATCGTCTGTTGGATCCTTGGATGTCTCTCCCATGTGAGTCCGGCAATTCGGCTCTTCTGAGGATGCTGCACTAACGCGGTGTCCTGAAAGGTAAGAGGGAAAGATTATGAAGATATTTGGCAGTTACCCGCACTATTGACTGAGTCGTTGATGCGCCTCCGCCTATGCCCATGGTATCTTGAGTGCGTAATTGTGTACGCGTGGCACGAATGCTGCTTTGAAGGGGCTTGAGCGGAGGCCGGACTGCTAATCACGCTCTTGGCATTCCTGATGATCCTGTGGCAGGGTACTCCGGACTCGCTTGATAGTGCTCGAGGTTGTCGCCGGATTGGTTTGTCGGAGTAGGCCGCATTGTACTTCTTTCGCGAGGGCTGCTGTATGCTCTTCTGTTCGAAGGGAACGGTCCATATTTCCATTGACAGTGATGACCCCGCGCGGTCCTGGCATCTTGAGCTTGAGGTATGCATAATGTGGTACCGCATTGAATCTAGCGAATGCGGTTCGTCCGAGCAGTGCATGGTAACCACTACGGAAAGGGACGATATCGAAGATTAACTCTTCGCTCCAGAAGTTGTCTTGGGATCCGAAGACCACTTCCAGTGTTATAGAGACCGTACAGCGGGCCTCTATTCCAGGAATTACACCTTTAAAGGTGGTTTTGGTGGGCTTGATCCTTGAAGGGTCAATGCCCATTTTGTGCACTGTGTCCTGATAAAGCAGGTTTAGGCTGCTGCCGCCGTCCATAAGGACTCGCGTGAGGTGGAATCCGTCGATGATTGGGTCTAAGACCAATTCGGCTGAGCCGCCGTGACAGATGCTAGTAGGATGATCCCTACGATCAAAGGAGATCGGACAAGCTGACCATGGGTTGAATTTGGAGGCGACTGGCTCCATCGCATAGATGTCCCGTAGCGCCCGCTTCCGTTCCCGCTTGGGGATGTGAGTGGCGTAGATCATGTTGACCGTTTTCACCTGGGGGGGGGGAATTTCTTTTCTCCCCACGTGTTCGGACGCCGGCGCTCTTCGCCATCGTCGCTGTGCAGCCCCTTGTCCTTGTTTTCTGCGTTTATTTTGCCGGCCTGTTTGAACACCCAACAGTCCCTATTGGTGTGGTTGGCTGGTTTGTCTGGTGCGCCATGAATTTGGCACGAGCGCTCCAGTATGCGGTCCAGACTGGACGGTCCCTGATTATTTCTTTTGAACGGCTTTTTCTGCTGACTGGACTTAGATCCGCTGAATCCGGCGTTGACTGCCGTGTCTTCAGTGCTGTCACCGTTGTTCCGTCTCTTATGTCTGTTGTGCCGTGGCTTGCCGTTAGTATCGCGGCCGTCCGAAGTGCCGGAATGTGGCGTAGTGCCGCTGCGAGCTAGCCAACTGTCCTCGCCCGCACAAAAGCGGGTCATTAGTGTTGTGAGAGCTGCCATGGACTTGGGTTTTTCCTGGCCGAGGTGTCGAGCAAGCCACTCGTCACGGATATTATGTTTAAAAGCCGCCAGGGCTTCAACGTCCGGACAGTAGACTATTTGGTTCTTTTTAGTTAGGAACCGAGTCTAGAATTTCCTGGCTGACTCTCCGGGCTGTTGAGTAATATGGCTCAGGTCATCAGTGTCCGGTGGTCGCACATATGTGCCTGATACGTCTCCAACGTATCTATAATTTTTGATTGCTCCATGCTACTTTATCTACTGTTTTAGGCAATATTGGGCTTTATTATCCACTTTTATATTATTTTTGGGACTAACCTATTAACCGGAGGCCCAGCCCAGATTTGTTGTTTTATGCCTATTTCAGTGTTTCGAGGAAAAGGAATATCAGACGGAGTCAAAACGGAACGAAATCAACTAGAGAAGTTAATTTTGGAAGGAAACCAACCTGATGGGCTTGGAGTGCGTGCCAGGGGAGTCCCGGGCTGCCCACGAGGGTGGGGGCACGCCCCCCTACCTCGTGAGCAGCCCGGAGGTCCACCGACGTACCCCGTGCACCCATATATACCTACGTACCCTAAAACTTCCAGAACAGAAGATAGATCGGGAGTTCCGCCGCCGCAAGCCTCTATAGCCACCAAAAACCAATAGGGACCCCGTTACGGCACCCTGCCGGAGGGGGATCCCATCACCAGAGGCCATCTTCATCATCCCGGCGCTATCCATGACGAGGAGGGAGTAGTTCACCCTCGGGGCTGAGGGTATGTACCAGTAGCTATGTGTTTGATCTCTCTGTCTCATGTTCTCTCTCTTGTTCCTCTATGGCACGATCTTGATGTATCCCGAGCTTTGCTATTGTAGTTGGATCTTATGATGTTTCTCCCCCTCTACTCTCTTGTGATGAATTGAGTTTCCCCTTTGAAGTTATTTTATCGGATTGAGTCTTTATGAGAACACTTGATGTATGTCTTGCCGTGATTATCTGTGGTGACAATGGGATATCATGTGCCACTTGATGTATGTTTTGGTGATCAACTTGCGGGTTTCGTGACACCTGGGAACCTATGCATAGGGGTTGGCACATGTTCTTGACTCTCCGGTAGTAGCTTTGGGGCACTCTTTGAAGTACTTTTATGTTGGTTGGATGAATCTGAGATTGTGTGATGCATATCGTATAATCATGCCCACGGATACTTGAGGTGACAATGGAGTATCTAGGTGACATTAGGGTTTTGGTTGATTTGTATCTTAAGGTGTTATTCTAGTACGAACTCTTTTATAGATCGATCCGAAAGAATAGCTTTGTGGTGGTTTCGTACCCGACCATAATCTCTACGTTTGTTCTTCGCTATTAGTGGCTTTGGAGTGACTCTTTGTCGCATGTTGAGGGCTTGTCATATGTTCTATCTATATTATTATTGTTGAGAGAACTTGCACTAGTGAAAGTATGAACCCTAGGCCTTGTTTCCTATCATTGCAATACCGTTTACGCTCACTTTTACCGCTCGCTACCTTGCTGTTTTTATTATTTCAGATTACAAAAACCAATATCTACTATCTATTTTGCACTTGTATCTTCATCTCTTCGCCGAACTAGTGCACCTATACAATTTACCATTGTATTGGGTGTGTTGGGGACACAAGAGACTTTTTGTTATTTGGTTGCAGGGTTGTTTGAGAGAGACCATCTTCATCCTACGCCTCCTACGGATTGATAAACCTTAGGTCATCCACTTGAGGGAAATTTGCTACTGTCCTACAAACCTATGCACTTGCAGGCCCAACAACGTCTACAAGAAGAAGGTTGTGTAGTAGACATCAAGCTCTTTTCAGGCGCCGTTGCCGGGGAGGTTAGCGCTTGAAGGTATATCTTTAGATCTTGCAATCGAATCTTTTTGTTTCTTGTTTTAGCACTAGTCTAGTTTATAAAAGAAAACTACAAAAAATGGAGTTGAGTTTATCTCATACGCTTCACCTTTTTAATATCTTTCATGAGTATGATGGAAAGGAAAATTGTGCTCAAGTGCTAGAAGAAGATATCTATAGAATGTTTGGTACTAAATCTTTGAATGATGAGCATGATTGCAATGTTGTTAGTATATATTCATTGAATATCCATGATGCTAATGATATTCAAAGCCACAAGCTTGGGGAAGCTATGTTTGATGAAGGTGATATTTTTTGTCCCCCAAGCTTTGATGAGAAAATTTACTATGATGAAAGCATGCCTCCTATCTATGATGATTATTGTGATGATACGTATGCTATAAAGAAAAAGTTTGCTTATGTGGAGAGTAGAAAATTTTCTATGCTTGTAGATCATGAAAAGAATGCTTTAGGTGCTGGTTATATTGCTGAATTCATTCATGATGCTACTGAAAATTATTATGAGAGAGGAACATATGCTTGTAAGAATTGCAATAATGTCAAGTTTCCTCACTATGTGCTTAAATTCTTGAAGCTATGCTTGTGTTACCATCCTATGCTAGTTGATTAGTGTTCCCATAAGTTGTTTGCTCACAAAATACCTATGCATAGGAAGTAGGTTAGACTTAAATGTGCTAGTCATATGCTTCATGATGCTCTCTTTATGTTTCAATTCTTATCTTTTATGTGAGCATCATTGTCATCATCATGCCTAACTAAAAGGCATTAAAGAAAAGCGCTTGTTGGGAGACAACCCAATATTTATCCTTACTGTTTTTGTGTGTCTACATGATTATGCTACTGTAGTAATCATGTTTTATAGCTTTTGTTTCAATAAAGTGCCAAGTAGAACCTTTGGGAAGACTTGGGTGAAGTTTATATGATCTTGCTGTGAAAAACAGAAACTTTAGCGCTCACGAGATTAGCTGCCATTTTTTACTGGAGAGTGCTTTTAGGTTTATTCTTTTTTAAGATGATTAATAGACAAATTTCTCAGGTCCAGCAATTTATTTCATAATTTTTGGGGTTCCAGAAGTATACGTTTGATACAGATTACTACAGACTGTTCTGTTTTTGACAGATTCTGTTTTCGATGTGTTGTTTGCTTATTTTGATGAATCTATGGCTAGTATTAAGTGGTATGAACCATAGAGAAGTTAGAATACAGTAGGTATTACACCAATATGAATTTAGAATGAGTTCATTACAGTACCTAAGTGGTGGTTTTATTTTCTTATACTAACGGAGCTTACGAGTTTTGTGTTAAGTTTTGTGTGGTTGAAGTTTTCAAGTTTTGGGTAAAGATTCGATGGACTATGGAATAAGGAGTGGCAAGAGCCTAAGCTTGGGGATGCCCAAGGCACCCCAAGGTAGTATTTAAGGACAACCAAGCAACTAAGCTTGGGGATGCCCCAGAAGGCATCCCCTCTTTCGTCTTCGTTCATCGGTAACTTTACTTGGAGCTATATTTTTATTCACCACATGATATGTGTTTTGCTTGGAGCGTCAATTTGTTTTGTTAGTTTTTGCTTGCTGTTAGTTAGATTAATGTTTTTCCTCTTTAGTTTCAATAAAAAAGTCAAGGATAGCCTTTGCCATGCTTATTTTGCTAGTTTGCATGTTGCTGTTTGAAAACAGAAAGTTTACCGCTGTTGCAAAAATTCCCTAGAAATGTCAGAGAATGGTCTAACGTTGAATCTTTTTTCATATTGAGCTCTGATAAATTTATTACAGTGGGAATTTTAGTTCATAATTTTTGGGGTCAGGGAAGTATTGATACTCTTGCATTCTTTAGAGACTGTACTGTTTTGGCAGATTGCTGTTATGATTGCATTGTTTGCATATGTTTGCTTGTTTAATGATTCTATTTGGTGATAGGAGTATTAGATATGCAGAGGCATTTAGTATGCAATTTTGAATAATAATTTAAGCGATTTGTTACAGTAGAATATGATAAGGTTTTGCATTGGTTTATACTAACCTATCTCACGAGTTCTTGTTGAGTTTGTTGTGAATGAAGCTTTTGATAAAAAGAGAAACCATGATATGAGAGGAATTAAGGAGACACAAAATTTCAAGATTGGGGATGCCCAAGGCACCCCAAGATAATATTTCAGTAAGTCTCAAGCATCTAAGCTTGGGGATGCCCCGGTAGGCATCCCACCTTTCTTCTTCAACAACTATCGGTTAGTATTGGTTGAGCCTAAGTTTTTGCTTCTTCACATGAGTTGTGCTATCCCTGCATTGTAGTTTCCTTTAGCTTTGCTTGCTGTTTGAATAAGTATCAAGATTTGAAATTCTAATGAGAGAGAGCCTTACACAAATTGGAATTTGCTAGAATACTCTGTGTGCTTCACTTATATCTTTTGAGCTTGATAGTTTTGCTCATAGTGCTTCACTTATATCTTTTGAGCGTGATAATTTTTGCTCTAGTGCTTCACTTAGATCTTTTAGAGCACGGCGGTGGATTTGTTTTAAAGAAACTTGATCTCTCATGCTTCACTTAGATTATTTTGAGAGTTGTTAATAGCATGGTAATTTGCTTAATGTTAATATACTTGGTGTTCAAGATATGTGAAACTTTCTTATGAGTGTGTTGAATACTAAGAAAAGTTTGATGCTTGATAATTGTTTTGAGATATGGAGATGGTAATATTAGAGTCATGCTAGTTGAGTAGTTGTGAATTTAAAGAATACTTGTGTTGAAGGTTGTGATTCCCGTAGCATGCACGTATGGTGAATCGTTATGTGATGAACTCGGAGCATGATTTATTTATTGATTGTCTTCCTTATGAGTGGCTGTCGGGGACGAGCGATGGTATTTTCCTACCAATCTATCCCCCTAGGAGCATGCGCGTAATACTTTGCTTTGATAACTTCTAGATTTTTGCAATAAGTATATGAGTTCTTTATGACTAATGTTGAGTCCATGGATTATACACACTTTTTCCCATCCTTCCACCATTGCTAGCCTCTCTAATACCGCGCACTTTTCGACGGTATCATACACCCACCATATACCTTCCTCAAAACAGCCACCATACCTACCTATCATGGCATTTCCATAGCCATTCCGAGATATATTGCCATGCAAATTTCCACCGTTCCGTTTATTATGACACACTCCATCATTGTCATATTGCTAGCATGATCATGTAGTTGACATCATATTTGTGGCAAAAGCCACCTTTCATAATTCTTTCATACATGTCACTCATGTTTCATTGCATATCCCGGTACACTGCCGGAGGCATTCATATAGAGTCATATTTTGTTCTAAGTATCAAGTTGTAATTGTTGAGTTGTAAGAAAAATAAAAGTGTGATGATCATCATTATTAGAGCATTGTCCCAAGTGAGGAAAGGATGATGGACTCTATGATTCCCCCACAAGTCGGGATGAGACTCCGGACGAAAAAAAGAGGCCATAAAAAGGAGAAAAGGCCCGAATAATAAAAAAATGAGAGAAAAAGAGAGAAGGGACAATGCTACTATCCTTTTACCACACTTGTGCTTCAAAGTAGCACCATGATCTTCATGATAGAGAGTCTCTCATTTCATCACTTTCATATACTAGTGGGAATTTTTCATTATAGAACTTGGCTTGTATATTCCAATGATGGGCTTCCTCAAAATGCCCTAGGTATTCGTGAGCAAGCGAGTTGGATGCACACCCACTTAGTTTCTTTTGTTGAGCTTTCATATACTTATAGCTCTAGTGCATCTGTTGCATGGCAATCCCTACTCACTCACATTGATATCTATTGATGGGCATCTCCATAGCCCGTTGATACGCCTAGTTGATGTGAGACTATCTTCCCTCTTTTTTTCTTCTCCACAACCACCGTTCTATTCCACATATAGTGCTATATCCATGGCTCACGCTCATGTATTGCGTGAAGATTGAAAAAGTTTTGAAAATGTTAAAGTATGAAACAATTGCTTGGCTTGTCATCGGGGTTGTGCATGATTTAAATACTTTGTGTGGGGAAGATGGAGCATAGCCAGACTATATAATTTTGTAGGGATAACTTTCTTTGGCCATGGTATTTTGAGAAGACATAATTGCTTTGTTAGTATGCTTGAAGTATTATTATTTTTATGTCAATATGAACTTTTGTCTTGAATCTTTCGGATCTGAATATTCATACCACAAGTAAGAAGAATTACATTGAAATTATGCCAAAGTATCACTCCGCATAAAAAATTCTTTTTTATCATTTACCTACTCGAGGACGAGCAGGAATTAAGATTGGGAATGCTTGATACGTCTCCAACGTATCTATAATTTTTGATTGCTCCATGCTACTTTATCTACTATTTTAGGCAATATTGGGATTTATTATCCACTTTTATATTATTTTTGGGACTAACCTATTAACCGGAGGCCCAACCCAGATTTGCTGTTTTATGCCTATTTTAGTGTTTCGAGGAAAAGGAATATCAAACGGAGTCAAAACGGAACGAAATCAACTGGAGAAGTTAATTTTGGAAGGAAACCAACCTGATGGGCTTGGAGTGCATGCCAGGGGAGTCTCGGGCTGCCCACGAGGGTGAGGGGCGCGCCCCCCTACCTCGTGAGCAGCCCGGAGGTCCGCCGATGTAGCCCCTGCACCCATATATACCTACGTACCCTAAAACTTCCAGAACAGAAGATAGATCGGGAGTTCCGCCGCCGTAAGCCTCTGTAGCCACCAAAAACCAATCGGGGCCCTGTTCATCATCCCGGTGCTATCCATGACGAGGAGGGAGTAGTTCACCCTCGGGGCTGAGGGTATGTACCAGTAGCTATGTGTTTGATCTCTCCCTCTCGTGTTCTCTCTCGTGTTCCTCTATGGCACGATCTTGATGTATCCCGAGCTTTGCTATTGTAGTTGGATGTTATGATGTTTCTCCCCCTCTACTCTCTTGTGATGAATTGAGTTTCCCCTTCGATGTTATTTTATCGGATTGAGTCTTTATGAGAACACTTGATGTATGTCTTGCCGTGATTATCTGTGGTGACAATGGGATATCATGTGCCACGTGATGTATGTTTTGGTGATCAACTTGCGGGTTTCATGACACTTGGGAACCTATGCATAGGGGTTGGCACACGTTCTTGACTCTCCGGTAGTAGCTTTGGGGCACTCTTTGAAGTACTTTTATGTTGGTTGGATGAATCTGAGATTGTGTGATGCATATCGTATAATCATGTACACGGATACTTGAGGTGACAATGGAGTATCTAGGTGACATTAGGGTTTTGGTTGATTTGTATCTTAAGGTGTTATTCTAGTACGAACTCTTTTATAGATCGATCCGAAAGAATAGCTTTGTGGTGGTTTCGTACCCGACCATAATCTCTACGTTTGTTCTCCGCTATTAGTGGCTTTGGAGTGACTCTTTGTCGCATGTTGAGGGCTTGTCATATGTTCTATCTATATTATTATTGTCGAGAGAACTTGCACTAGTGAAAGTATGAACTCTAGGCCTTGTTTCCTATCATTGCAATACCGTTTACGCTCACTTTTACCGCTTGCTACCTTGCTGTTTTTATTATTTCAGATTACAAAAACCTATATCTACTATCTATTTTGCACTTGTATCTTCATCTCTTCGCCGAACTAGTGCACCTATACAATTTACCATTGTATTGGGTGTGTTGGGGACACAAGAGACTTTTTGTTATTTGGTTGCAGGGTTGTTTGAGAGAGACCATCTTCATCCTACGCCTCCTACGGATTGATAAACCTTAGGTCATCCACTTGAGGGAAATTTGCTACTGTCCTACAAACCTGTGCACTTGCAGGCCCAACTACGTCTACAAGAAGAAGGTTGTGTAGTAGACATCAGTGCCCTGGAAGTTGTCGAGAAATGCGTCTTCCAGGTTTTCCCAACTACCAATGGAATTTGCTGGCAGGCTATTTAGCCAATGCCAGGCTAGTCCTTTGAGCTTAAGGGGGAGATACTTGATGGCGTGTAAATCATCTCCACGGGCCATGTGAATGTGGAGAAGGAAATCTTCGATCCATACTGCGGGGTTTGTTGTGCCATCGTATGATTCGATGTTTATGGGTTTGAACCCTTCTGGGAATTCATGATCCATCACTTCGTCAGTGAAGCAGAGGGGGTGTGCGGCGCCTTTGTGCCGGGCTATGTGGCTACGCAGCTCGAATTGGTCTGGGTTGCTGCGTTCGGCCCGGCCGGACTTGTTGGTGATGTATCCGGCGCGACGATCGCCGTCGTGCATTGGGGCGCGCCCCCGCGATCCGTAGATCGATCTTGGTTGTCCTGTTTTGTTTTCCAGAATATCTTGGAGGTCCTGCCTGTTGCCCTGGGCTGTAGTGTATCGGCATGGGGGTACAGGCTGGAATTCGGGCTGATATCCCATTTTATCCCGGCCACGGGGTGATCGGTCAGCCGTTTCGCGCTCGAGTCCATATTCCTTGGATGCCAGGGCTTCGGTCCATCTATCTGTGAGCAGGTCTTGATCAGCTTGGACTTGCTGCTGCTTCTTCTTCCGGCTCCTCGCAGTGGCTATAAGCCTACGCTTGAAGCGCTCCTGCTCCACGGGATCCTCAGGTACGTCGACCTCGTCGTCGCTGAGGCTAATCACGTCTTCGGAGGGGGGAATGTAATTGTCCTCCTCCGGGTATCCGTCCGTCGCTTGTTCTTCTGGGCTGACTTGCTCATCTTCCTGTTCGGCCTGCTTGAAGGTGGGCTGGTCGGGGTTATATTCCTCTTCGGCGTCATCCGGATTGCTTTCGTCTCTGGGGCCGGTATTGCTATGGCGGGGCTTGGAGCGGTGCCGACGTCGCCCATTTTTTGCTTTTCTTCCCGAGGGATTATCCTCCATTGCCTCGTCGCCATTGGTTTCCTTTGGAGTGTCCATCATATATATATATCATATGAGGAGGTGGCCGTCCACCGCCCGGTGAGTGGTGGCTCCTGTGATTCTACTGCATCGTCGTCCATACCGTCGATGTCTTCGGAGTCGAAGTCAAGCACGTCGGTTAAATCATCGACCGTGGCAATGAAGTGGGTGGTGGGTGGGCAGCGAATTCCTTTGTCGCCTGCCTCCCACTTGAGCTGGACATAGTTCGGCCGGGAGCCTCCTGACAAAGAGAGAGACTTCAATGAGTTCAGCATGTCGCCAAAGGGCGAGTGTTGAAAGATGTCCGCAGCGGTAAACTCCATTACCGGAGCCCAGTCTGGCTTGGCTAGCTTAAGGGTCTGCGGACCAGAACCAACAACTGGATGAGAGTCCGGGGGTCTAGAGTCACAGGCTTCCCGAGAAGTGAGGCCTGTGTTTGGCTCCATCGCCGATGAGGGTACGGCCTACGAGGCGGGGTCCATCCCTCCGTCCTTGGGCAACGCAAGCTGCCCCAGATTTAGATCCGAGGCTTCTGCCGAGGTGATATCCCGAGCATCGTCTAACAGCAGGTCTAAGCCATGCTCGTCGTGACTGTTCGGCGCTCCTGGCGCAGGCTCGAATCCATCGAAGATCAAGTCTCTGCGAATATCTGCCGTGTAGTTCAAGTTTCCGAACCTGACCTCGTGGCCGGGGGCATAGCTGTCGATCTGCTCCAGATGGCCAAGCGAATTGGCCCGCAGAGCGAAGCCGCCGAACACGAAGATCTGTCCAGGGAGAAAAGTCTCGCCCTGGACCAAGTTGTTGACGATTGGAGGCGCCATCAAGCTCTGTAGCAACGACACAGAGGAACTCTCAATGAAAGCACCAATGTCGGTGTCAAAACCGGCGGACCTCGGGTAGGGGGTCCCGATCTGTGCGTCAAGGCTGATGGTAATAGGAAGCAAGGGACACAGATGTTTACCCAGGTTCAGGCCCTCTCGATGGAGGTAAAACCCTACTTCCTGCTTAATTAATATTTATGATATGGGTAGTACAAGAGTAGATCTACCATGAGATCATAGAGGCTAAACCCTAAGAGCTAGCCTATGATGGTATGATTGTAATTGTGATCGGCCTTCTAAGGACCAACCTCTCCGTTTTGTATAGACATCGAAGAGGGCTAGGGTTTACATGGAGTCGGTTACAAGAAAGGAAATATAATATCCGGATCGCCAAGCTTGCCTTCCACGCCAAGGAGAGTCCCATCCAGACACGGGCCGAAGTCTTGAGTCTTGTATCTTCATGCTTCAATAGTCCGGACACTGTACACAGTCCGGCTGTCCGGATACCCCCTAATCCAGGACTCCCTCACCCATTGTCGGATTTAGGGTTCCGACAGACCCTTGAGGTTCGAACACTGGGGTGCGCACGGAGGTTTTGCCTTCTACCTACCCGTTCTTCACCGAATCGCTAGGATCTAAACTACGAGAAGAACAACACAAGAGACACAGGATTTATACTGGTTCAGGCCACCATTGTGGTGTAATACCCTACTCCAGTGTGTGGTGTAGTGGATTGCCTCTTGGGCTGATGATGAACAATACAAGGAAGAACAGCCTCACGAGGGTCTGTTCTTGTGGTCTCTCTCTTTTTGCCGGCCGGGTGGATCGATCCCTCCACCCTGTGGGTGGCTAGTCCTATTTATAGGCGAAGGCCCTGGACCTCTTCCCAAATATTGAGCGGGAAGGGCGCCAACAATTGGCCAATTTGAAGAGGAACATCTAGTACACTTATCCTGACTAAAGTTGGTCCTCGCCTGTCAAATTCTCTGGTGGTGACACCGACTTGGGCTCCACGGTGACCTCCATCCTGCCGTTGGACTGGTCTTGGTCTTGTTGCACCGAAATGGACGCCTTTGCTTGATGCTCTCGCCTGCGCTTGCTCCCCTTGCACCAAATAGGAAAGGAGGACACTGCGCGGCCTGGCGCCCGACTGGCGCCCTTGGTCGTCATGGCTTGCATCATGGGCACCTCGCGAGGTACCCCGCCTTGAACTGTCCACCTCCTCGTGAGCCAGCCTGACGAGGCCGTGCCTGAGGAAGCTCCTTGTCGTCCGCCCCGCGAGGCTTGGCCCCTCGTGAGGGTCTTGAGCTTGTGCTGATGAAGATGGGCCGTGCTGGGCCCCCTTTGAGCCACGCCGCAGGCCACAGGCAGGCAAGTCTGGGGACCCCTGTTCCCAGAACGCCGACAGTAGCCCCCGGGCCCAAGGCGCGCCCGGACTTGGCCGAGCAGAGAGGTGAAAGGGCAAGTGCGAAGCGTCGCGGGCCCTAACAGCCTGCGGCCTTGGGCGCCGCGTGGCGGTTGATTGGACATGGGCGGCACTGTTCCCCCATGCCTCCTCATTTGGTGCCAGGCTAGGCGGACTTGTAGTTATACACAGCCACTCCCCTTTCCGTTGCTCGTGCGCCCTCTGTCCTTCCTCCTTTCGAACTCCAGCTTCCGTTTCGAAGCCAATCTCGAACCTTTCCTCTTCCCCCTTTCGCCGCCATGGCTCCGACGAAAAAGGGGAGAGGGAAGGGACCCATGCCTTCGCCTTGCTCGCCGCCGTCGGCGGCCCCCGCCGAGGACCGGTCGATCATAGTCAATCGGGAGGGCTTGGACAAGGTCAGTTCGGCCCTGGTCACCATCTTCAATGAATGCCGGAGGATGACGGCCTGGCCCGCGTCTCGGTTCTCCATTGATAGGATAATCACCGAGGTCCCTTATTTCATCGACGCCCTGTGGGCGGGGCTAATTCCCCCCTTTTCAGATTTCTTCAACGCCGTGCTCTCCCATTATCAGATCCACATGATGCATCTAGGTCCTGACTCCATTACTCTTCTGGCGGTCTTCGCCTTTGTTTGTGAGGCCATGGTTGGCATCATCCCATGGGTCGCCCTGTTGCGCCACTTCTTCGCTCTGCACCTCGTCGACCCTGCCCAGTGCTCGGGATGCGCGAGCTTCATCGCTGCACCCGAGACGGCGGCCTCAGGGATTGACTTTGGTCTTCCTCCGCCCGCGCCTGGGTTCCGCGAGTGGTGGCTGCCTGTGGACGTGGGGGTGCCCAGCCCCCTGATGTCAAAGCCGACCTCGCCTGCTATCCCCAATTCGGGCTGGGGCCAGGAGACGCTCTCAAGCCCCCAGCTCTTCTTCGTCTGGCGTCGCTTCGAGTGCTTGAGATCGCTTGAGGTGACGGTGCCCAAGGTGGTGAAGGAGTTCCTGTTACGCCGGGTCGCCCCTCTCCAGCGCCACTCTCACCGAATGTGGGCCTTCAATGGGCGCGGGGATCATATGAGGCTCCAGGAAGAGGAGCTGACGCCTGAAGCGTTGAGGAAGGTACTCTTGGTTCTGACTGGGGACCCCAACCCTGGGAGCATCCAGCAAGGGGGAGCCTTGCTGTACCTCTGTTTGGGCAGGAGAGACTTTGTGAATCAGATGCCCGTTTTCGACGAATGGAGATCGCGCCCCGTCGGCCTCCAGGGGCCTCGCGAGAAATCCAGTGACAGTGGCCCCCTTTCAATTGGTCGAGGCAGTTCTTCCTCAAGTAGCGGAGCAGGGAGGTATGGACCTCCGGAGGCCGAGGGTGCCCTCGCCGAGGCGACAGCACTAGGAAGCACTCAGGAGGGAGCAGCCCCTGAGGCCCACGCTGCCGGGGCTGAGGGCGGCGAGCTGCCGCCTGCCGTGCGTGGGGCCGAGGCCTCCGTGGCCCCGGCTGCTTTCCTTGATGGGGCGACCGGCGACGCGCATCAGGTAGACACCCCTGACGCGGGCCGCCCTGATGCTTCCTCTTCATCACAGGGTGACCCCTGCGCTGAACTCTTGGGTCGCTTCTGCGTGGACTTTGAGGCCCTCCGGAAGAGAAGGGAGGCCCTGGGCGACGATTACCCTTGTCGCCTGCTGAAGCGCAGAAAGTACTTCGCCATCGATGAGTAAGCCTTCTCCCTCCCCAGCTCCAGATTCTTCTCCTTCCCTTCCTGAACCTTGCTCTGCAGGGCCCTTCCTCCCGAGCTCATGGAGATGACTGAGGAGCCATCCTCCCTGCTTCCGCCTTCGCCACCGCCTCTTGTCGCTCCGAGCAGTGGAGCCCTTGTGGTGAGGTCGATCGAAGAGACGAATCACCCCGAAGCGCAACGCGGCCCCGCGCGCCTCGTGGCCTTCCTTCGCGAGCCTTCCCGGGGCCTAGCCAGCCTGTCGTGGGCTTCTCGTCTGGTCGTGGATCGTGATTGGCTGGGGTACTCCCAGTGCTCTTCACTTGGGGATGGACTGGCCCCAGGCCGGGCTTCTGGCGAGGCGCGCTCGGACGCTTCAAGGGTGCCAGCCACCAGCCCCCTGCCCGGAGGGGGAGCACTAATCAGTGCCCCCCGGCGCTTGTTTGGGGCGGATGACGGCGTGGAAGATGTACTTGAGCGTGCTCTGGAGCGTCGCGCTCTTCGCCAAGGGTTCCTTCGAAGGGCGGCTGACGCAGTGAGCCTGCTTTGTGAAGAGCTTGCTGATGAAGACGTGCGCCTTGAGGCCAAGGGCCTACGTTTGGTTGCGAAAAGGCGCGAGCTGGAGGCGGCAGTCGCCCTCGCACGCCGCCAACGCGATCTTGAGGATGAGGAGGCCAAGGCGCCGCTGGCGGCCTCTCGGGTGGCCTGTTCCCAGGCCGTCGAGGAGGCCCGGGAAGCTGACCAGCGGCGAGAGGCGACGGAAGAGCGGGCATGGGAACTCCTGGCCCGGTGCCGCTCACTGGAGGAGCAGGTGGAGCTGCATGAGGCGGCCCTCGCGTCGATGAAGGTGACTTCCGGTGACCCAGCGGAGCTCCAGAAGCATGAGGAAGCGCTGACATTGGAGGCTGCCGAACGCGCTCGTGAGTACGAGCGCCTGGAGACAAGGGAGCGCTTGGTGACATGAGAGGAGAAAGATGTCGCTGCGCGGGAAACCCGTGTCTTGGAGGAGGTCAGACGTCGGGTGGCAACGGCGCGCTCGAACCTCGAGCGCGAGTTCGAGGAGAGGCTGGCGTTTATCCGGACCAAGGCTGAAGGTAGGACCACCGCCTTGAGGACCAAGCTGGAGAAAGCGACGCGGCGGGGTGATGCCTTGCGGGCCGCACTTGAAGTGGCGCAGGAGGAGTCGACTACTTCTCGCGCCGAGGTGCTTCTTCTTCGCCAACGGCTGGACGAGGCTGAGGCCGTTGTGCGCCGGAATGCGGATGAGATACGCCAGCGACGGCTCCTGGAATATGAGCACACCCCCATGCTCGCCACGCTTCGGGAGAGAGCCAACGCGGCCTTGGGCAACATCTGCGAGGCGGCCGTTGGCGCGCCGCATGCAACCAACTACGCCGGCAACCTTCAGTTCTTCACCGACATCGTGACGCAGCTGGAGTCGCGGTCGGTCAGGGCCAACAGGTTGGTGGAGGAAAGGAGCCGCGCCCTGCTCGGGCGCGCCTTCTCCCATGTCTTCAGCCATCTCCAGAACATGGACCCTTACTTCGACTTTGACGCCGCCATCGCCCTAGTTCCCCAGGCCGTCCGGGGTGACCTGGTGGATTGGGTGGAAGACAATGTGGACACTCTTGTCAGGGCCTTCACCTCAGACGATGATGACGCGATCGTGGCCGCCGACGAGGGCGGCATGGTGAACGGTCCTGACGCCGCCGGCGACAACGCAGAAGGCGATGGCGAGGCCAGCGACGCCAGCGACGGTTCGGGTGGTGCTCTGGGGATGCATTGGGGGATTTATCCGACTGACCGCGCATTGCTCCTGTTTTCCTACCCTGCATGAATAGAACTCAGGCTCTTTGGCCTGCCGATTGTAAGAGCATTTTGGGAGGGGGTGCCCCTCATGTAAAGCTTATGTTCGTCGTACTAGTGGACGCTGTACGGCCCACGTGCCCGCGCCAAGTGGTTGGCTAGGTGAAGAACTGGATGGCTAGTTTTACCTTTGTACCGTGTGGGTCCTGAGATAATACGCGGGAGGTTGTGGCGTCTCGAATGCCTCTTGATCGAATCCGTAGGATCTGCAGTGAAAAAGCCTCCTGAGAGGATATGGCGGTGGCAGTCTGGGCTGCACGCAGGCTAGGCCAGACCCGGCTCGCGAGGGGCTCACGAGGGGAGGCAGCTGAGGCAAGGTCATAACCGAAACGCGAGATATTGCTCGAACAAGACTAAGCACCCCTTCCCCGAACACACGCAAATCTCAAATCTGAATCCAATTTAAATCCAACGGGGGAAAGCAACAACCAAGGGAAAAGCAACGAAGGCAGAAAAAGGCCGCGTCCGGCACCTAGTCTAGTCTTGGACGTCTTCTCACCAGCACGTAGCTAAGTGCTGCCACTGGGCGTGGGAGGGAGCCCCAGGGCCTGAGGCCGACACCCCTGAGACTCCGGGGCGTGTACAGCCCCACTCATTATTACGTGAGAGTGTCATGGGGCGGCGAGCTTCACAGGCACTGGGCCTTCTTCACAGGTACCAGCCTTGCTTCATATCGCCAGACGAGGGCCCCGCCTTGCGCCACACTCTAGTGCCATCGACGACGAGTGGAAACCAGGACGCCGCCGATGGGGTAGAGCGGTCGCCAGCGGTTCCCCCGACGACCACGGGTCCTCCGCCAGGGGCAGGCCCTGAGGCGCCTCCCCAGCGGAGGGCCTACCTCCTGGGAACGCCTTGCTCCGAACGCTGCGGTGGTGATGTCGGATCTCGGCCCCTCCCCTGCTGCGGGAGCGGGGCAGCTGCTCGTTGCGGCGACCTGCATCTCCTGCGACCCATGATTAGCGTATGCCTACTCCTGAGGAATTAGCGGTACCCGATAATCGTCGCTTCCAGTGTGGCCGGTGGGGCCGCCCCGGGACTCCTGGAAGAGCTCAGCTTCTGGTGCCTCGTCCCCCCAGCTTGGGCTGAGGAGCGAGCCTTGTTCGCCTTCGCGCGGGTGCCCTTGGTCCAACATGCAAGGCACGTACTCTTCGGGGGCCGCCACCCCGAAGGCCACGTCATAGTGCTCCAGGTGCCATGCAGCTCTTCTTGATGTGCCAACCTGGGGGTGGTAATGCGGTGGCCCACTGGGGCCGTGGGTTGTGACGAGTCCTTCTTCGCCAGCGGGGAGCGGAGTCAGCGCAACCGCTGGCCCGGTGCCGACGGCTTCATTGGCGCCGGGGTAGCCTTGGAGCCCGCGGGCGCGCGTGGGGCCCCCGCACGGGCTTCTCTAGGCCTGAGACGGGAGTTGAGTGCAGAAGGGGTGAGCCCCCGAAGCAGCGAAGCCCAGGAGCTCTGCCACCCGCTCTAGAAGCACGTCACGACCGCCTTCCATCAGCCTGCATTGCAGCAGCTCTCGGGCCACCATGAGCGCGACCCTTGAGTTCGCCTGCTCCCGGCGAGTGTACGGCGCCGTGGCCGCGGCGTGGTTGGAGGCTCTTGCTACCGACCACGTCTGTCGCGGTGTGAGAGCTGTCGGGGTCTGTCCGCGTCGCCCACGGCCCGCAGCGCCCTACGGACCGTGAGCTGCCTGGGGCGTTGGGTTGCCCTGGGCGAGCGGCTCTGCGCCGGCGGGCCAAGCTGTCCAGGGGGCAGGGTTGCCCGCTTGGTCGCCGGACATGGTGATGATGATGCGGCGGGACACAAAGTGGCAGAAGGTGGATCCCGGCGCACCCCTACCTGGCGCGCCAAATGTCGGATTTAGGGTTCCGGCAGACCCTTGAGGTTCGAACACTGGGGTGCGCGTGGAGGTTTCGCCTTCTACCTACCCGTTCTTCACTGAGTCGCTAGGATCTAAACTACGAGAAGAACAACACAAGAGACACAGGATTTATACTGGTTCAGGCCACCATTGTGGTGTAATACCCTACTCCAGTGTGTGGTGTAGTGGATTGTATCTTGGGTTGATGATGAACAATACAAGGAAGAACAGCCTCGCGAGGGTCTGTTCTTGTGGTCTCTCTCTTTTTGCCGGCCGGGTGGATCGATCCCTCCACCCTGTGGGTGGCTAGTCCTATTTATAGGCGAAGGCCCTGGACCTCTTTCCAAATATTAAGTGGGAAGGGCGCCAACAATTGGCCAATTTGAAGGGGAACATCAAGTACACTTATCCTGACTAAAGTTGGTCCTCGCCTGTCAAAGGCTCTGGTGGTGACGCCGACTTGGGCTCCACGGTGACCTCCATCCTGCTGTTGGACTGGTCTTGGTCTTGTTGCACCGAAATGGACGCCTTTGCTTGATGCTCTCGCCTGCGCTTGCTCCCCTTGCACCAAAGAGGAAAGAAGGACACTGCGCGGGCTGGCGCCCTTGGTCATCATGGCTTGCATCATGGGCACCTCGCGAGGTACCCCGCCTTGAACTCTCCGCCTCCTCGTGAGCCAGCCTGACGAGGCCGTGCCTGAGGAAGCTCCTTGTCGTCCGCCCTGTGAGGCTTGGCCCCTCGCGAGGGTCTTGAGCTTGTGCTGATGAAGATGGGCCGTGCTGGGCCCCCTTTGAGCCACGCCGCAGGCCGCAGGCAGGCAAGTCTGGGGACCCCCGTTCCCAGAACGCCGACACCCATCATATTAGGACTAATTTTATAACAAAAGCAAATTACCATGCTGTTCTAAAAGACTCTCGAAATAATATAAGTGAAGCATGAGAGACCAATAATTTCTACAAAATAAAACCACCACCGTGCTCTAAAAAGGTATAAGTGAAGCACTAGAGCAAAATTATCTAGCTCAAAAGATATAAGTGAAGCACATAGAGTATTCTAATAAATTCCGATTCATGTGTGTCTCTCCCAAAAGGTGTGTACAGCAAGGATGACTGTGATAATCTAAAAAGCAAAAAAGACTCAAATCATACAAGATGCTCCAAGCAAAAAAGACATATCATGTGGTGAATAAAAATATAGCCTCAAGTAAAGTTACCGATAGACGAAGACGAAAGAGGGGATGCCTTTCGGGGCATCCCCAAGCTTAGGCTTTTGGTTGTCCTTGAATTTTACCTTGTGGTGCCTTGGTCATCCCCAAGCTTAGGCTCTTGCCACTCCTTATTCCAAGATCCATCAAATCTTTACCCAAAACTTGAAAACTTCACAACACAAAACTCAACAGAAAATCTCATGAGCTCCGTTAGTGCAAGAAAACAAACCACCACTTTAAGGTACTGTAATGAGCTCATTCTTTATTTATATTGGTGTTAAACCTACTGTGTTCCAACTTCTCTATGGTTCATACCCCCCGATACTAGCCATAGATTCATCAAAATAAGAAAACAACACACGAAAAACAGAATCTGTCAAAAATAGAACAATCTGTAGCAATCTGTAACTCTAGAATACTTATGGAACCCCAAAAATTCTACCAAATTAGGAAGTCCTAGGTAATTTGTTTATTAATCTTCTGAAAAAATAATCAACTGAAAAGCATGTTCTGTGTTTTATAAAAACTAATCTCGTGTGTGCAAAAGTTTCTGTTTTTCAGCAAGATCAAATTAACTATCACCGTAGGTTATCCTAAAGGTTTTACTTGTCTCAAACACTAATTAAAACACAAAACCACATCTAACCAGAGGCTAGATGAATTATTTATTACTAAACAGGAACAAAAAGTAAAGAATAAAAATAAAAATGGGTTACCTCCCAACAAGCTCTATCGTTTAACGCCCCTAGCTAGGCATAAAAACAAGAATATATCTAGGTATTACCATCTTTGGTATTCAATTCATAAGTGTCTCTCATAATAGATTTATAAGGTAATTTAATTTTATTCCTAGGAAAGTGCTCCATGCCTTTCCTTAATGGAAATTGGAATCTAATATTTCCTTCTTTCATATCAATAATTGCACCAATCGTTCTAAGGAAAGGTCTACCAAGAATAAAAGGACACGAAGGATTACAATCTATATCAAGGACAATGAAATCTACGGGCACATAATTCCTATTTGCAACAATAAGAACATCATTAATCCTTCCCATAGGTTTCTTAATGGTGGAATCCGCAAGATGCAAATTTAAAGAACAATCATCAAATTCATGGAAACCTAGCATATCACACAAAGTTTTAGGAATCGTGGAAACACTAGCACCCAAATCACATAAAGCATAGCATTCATGATTTTTAATCTTAATTTTAATAGTAGGTTCCCACTCGTCATAAAGTTTTCTAGAGATAGAAACTTCTAATTCAAGTTTTTCTTCATAAGATTGCATTAAAGCATCAACGATATGTTTGGTAAAAGCTTTATTTTGATTGTAAGCATGAGGAGAATTTAGTACGGATTGCAACAAGGAAATACAATCTATCAAAGAGCAATTCTCATAATTAAATTCCTTGAAATCCAAAATAGTGGGTCCATTGCTATGTAAAGTTTTGACCTCTTCAATCCCACTTTTACCAATTTTTGCATCAAGATCTAAAAACTCCGAATCATTGGGACGCCTTTTATCTAAAGTTGACTCATCTCCAGTCCCATCTTTATCAAGATTCATATTGGAAAACAAGGATTTAATAGGAGACACATCAATCACTTTCAGATCTTCATCCTTATTATCATGAAAACTAGAAGAACACGCTTTCACAAAGCAATCCTTTTTAGCACGCATCCTAACGGTTCTGTCTTTGCACTCATCAATGGAAATTCTCATGGCTTTGAGAGACTCATTGATATCATGCTTAGGTGGAATAGATATAAGTTTGAAATAATCAACTACAAGAGAAATTCTATCCACTTTCCTAGCAAACTCATCAATCTTAGGCAGTTTTTCTTCAAGCAAAGAATTGAAATTCTTTTGCGAAATCATAAATTCTTTAGCACTAGTCTCAAAATAAGAGGGCATCTTATTAAAATTCCCATAAGAGTTGTTGTAGGAATTACCATAATTATTAGAGGAATTACTAGGGAACGGCCTAGAATTAAAGTTTCCACTATACGCATTGTTACCAAAATTGTTCCTACCAATAAAATTCACATCCATAGATTCATTATTGTTCTCAATCAAAGTGGATAAGGGCATATCATTAGGATCAGAAGAAACAATCTTATTAGCAAACAATTTCATAAGTTCATCCATCTTTCCACTCAAAACACTCATCTCTTCAATTGCATGAACCTTTTTACTAGTAGATCTTTCGGTGTGCCATTGAGAATAATTAACCATAATTTTATCTAGGAGTTTAGTAGATTCTCCTAAAGTGATTTCCATAAAAGTGCCTCCCGTGGCCGAATCTAAAAGATTTATAGAAGCAAAATTGAATCTGGCATAATTTTTTTGTATAATCATCCATAAATTCAAACCATGTGTAGGGCATTTACATATCATTAGTTTCATCCTCTCCCAAGATTGTGCAACATGCTCATGATCAAGTTGCTTAAAATTCATAATATCGTTTCTAAGAGAGATGATCTTAGCGGGAGGAAAATACTTAGAGATAAAAGCATCTTTGCACTTATTCCATGAATCAATACTATTTTTAGGCAAAGAAGAGAACCAAGTTTTAGCACGATCTCTAAGCGAAAACGGAAATAACTTCAATTTAACAATATCATTATCCACATCTCTCTTCTTTTGCATATCACACAAGTCAACAAAGTTGTTTAGATGTGTATCGACATCTTCACTAAGAAGGCCAGGGAATTGATATTTCATGACAAGATTCAATAAAGCAGCATTAATTTCGCAAGATTCAGCATTGGTAATAGGAGCAATCAGAGTGCTAAGAAAATCATTGTTGTTGGTATTGGAAAAC
This sequence comes from Triticum aestivum, assembly GCF_018294505.1. Classification (NCBI taxonomy): domain Eukaryota; kingdom Viridiplantae; phylum Streptophyta; class Magnoliopsida; order Poales; family Poaceae; genus Triticum; species Triticum aestivum. Next base: position 121,064,318 of record NC_057804.1, read on the forward strand.
TCACACAATTTAGTATTGTCTTGAGCCATAACGACAAACAATCCAACACACAAGCACACAAGAAGCAAGAAAAAAGAGACGAACGGAAAAAGGGTGAATAAAATGGAAAGGGTGAAGTGGGGGAGAGGAAAACGAGAAGCAAATGGCAAATAATGTAATGCGAGGGATGCGAGTTTGTGATGGGTACTTGGTATGTCTTGACTTGTTCGTAGATCTTTCCGGCAACGATGCCAGAAATCGGCGAGTTGTCGAGAGATCAAATCTTGACTTGACTTGGCGTAAGCCTCCCCGGCAATGGCGCCAGAAATCCTTCTTGCTACCTCTTGAGCATGTGTTGGTTTTCCCTTAAAGAGGAAAGGGTGATGCAGAAAAGTAGCGTAAGTATTTCCCTCAGTTTTTGAGAACCAAGGTATCAATCCAGTAGGAGGTTACACGCCAGTCGCCTTGTACCTGCACAAACAAATAAGAACCTTGCAACCAACGCGATAAAGGGGTTGTCAATCCATTCACGGCCACTTGCAAAAGTGAGATCTGGTAGAGATAATAAGATAAATATTTTTGGTATTTTTGTTGTATAGATTGAAAAGTAAATATTGCAAAATAGTAAACGAGATGCAATGTAAATAAAAGAGATATAGTATGATGGAAAAGAGACCCAGGGGCCATAGGTTTCACTAGTGGCTTCTCTCAAGATAGCATATCTTACGATGGGTGAACAAATTACTGTCGAGCAATTGATAGAAAAGTGCATAGTTATGAGAATATCTAGGCATGATCATGTATATAGGCATCATGTCTGTGACAAGTAGATCGAAACGATTCTGCATCTACTAGTATTACTCCACACATCGGCCGCTATCCAGCATGCATCTAGAGTATTATGTTCATAAGAACAGAGTAACGCATTAAGCAAGATGACATGATGTAGAGGGCTAAACTCAAGAAATATGATATAAAGCCCATCTTTTTATCCTCGATGGCAACAATACAATACGTGCCTTGCTGGCCCTGCTGTCACTGGGAAAGGACACCGCAAGATTGAACCCAAAGCTAAGCACTTCTCCTATTGCAAGAAAGATCAATCTAGTAGGCCAAACCAAACTGATAATTCGAAGAGACTTGCAAAGATATCAAATCATACATATAAGAATTCAGAGAAGAATCAAATATTATTCATAGATAATCTTGATCATAAACCCACAATTCATCGGATCTCGACAAACACACTGCAAAAAGTATTACATCGAATAGATCTCCAAGAAGATCGAGGAGAACTTTGTATTGAGAATCAAATAGAGAGAAGAAGCCATCTAGCTAATAACTATGGCCCCGAAGGTCTATGGTAAACTACTCACACATCATCAGAGAGGCTATGGTGTTGATATAGAAACCCTCCATGATCGATTCCCCCTCCAACGGAGCGCTGGAAAAGGCCCCAAGATGGGATCTCACGAGTACAGAAGGTTGCGGCGGTGGAAATAGGGTTTCATGGTGCTCATGGATGTTTTTGGGGTATATAAGTATATATAGGTGAAAGAAGTAGGTCGGTGAAGCCACGAGGGGCCCACGAGGGTGGGGGGCGCGCCTACCCCCTGGGTGCGGCCTCCTACCTCGTGGATGCCTCGTTGCTTCCTTGACGTCCACTCCAAGTCTCCTAGATTGCGTTTGTTCCAAAAACGATTCTCCCGAAGGTTTCATTCTGTTTGGACTCCGTTTGATATTCCTTTTCTGCGAAACACTGAAATTGGCAAAAAAACAGCAATTTGCACTGGGCCTCCGGTTAATAGGTTAGTGCCAAAAATAATATAAAAGTGCATAGTAAAGCCCATTAAACATCCAAAACAGATAATATAATAGCATGGAATAATCAAAAATTATAGATACGTTGGAGACGTATCAGCACCGAGCCACATCCTCCGCGAGAGGTCACTATGAAGATCGGATGCGCGATCAGGTTGTATTGCCCTGACGGCACGACGATTACGATCCCATCCTGATGCCCCCACCGTTATACGATGCGTACAGGCGCCAGCCCTACGATGACAGGCAGACATGTGGCGGCGATTGAAGGCTGAGTTCTCCTCATCACATGAGGGACACTCAGGACCCGCAGTTCAATGTGATATCCATTCTCACTCAGAACCTCGTCAATATGGGTCGGGCTTTGCGCGAATGCCTGGACACCGACGCGTCGAGTGGTGCCTCGCCCCCGGGACCCAAGTGCTTCAGCCGGTACATTCGGGCAACAGAGATTCCCAATAACTTCAGGTTGGCCATGGGGATCGGCAAGTTCACGGGTGAGGGAGTCCTGGATTAGGGGGTGTTCGGATAGCTGGACTACCATCATCAGCCAAACTATCATCGGCCGGACTATCATCATCGACCGGACTCCAAAACTATGAAGATACAAGATTGAAGACTTCGTCCCGTGTCCGGATGGGACTTTCCTTGGCGTGGAAGGCAAGCTTGGCGATACGGATACGTAGATCTCCTACCATTGTAACCGACTCTGTGTAACCCTAGCCCTCTCCGGTGTCTATATAAACCGGATGGCTCTAGTCCGTAAGACAACAACAACCATTACAATCATACCATAGGCTAGCTTCTAGGGTTTAGCCTCCTTGATCTCGTGGTAGATCCACTCTTGTAAACATCCACAATATCAATATCAATCAAGCAGGACGTAGGGTTTTACCTCCATCAAGAGGGCCCGAACCTGGGTAAAACATCGTGTCCCTTGTCTCCTGTTACCATCCGCCTAGACGCACAGTTCGGGACCCCCTACCCGAGATCCGCCGGTTTTGACACCGACATTGGTGCTTTCATTGAGAGTTCCTCTGTGTCGTCACCGATAGGCTTGATGGCCTCTTCAATCGACAACGACGCAGTCCTGGGTGAGACTTTTCTCCCCGGACGGGTCTTTGTATTCAGCGGCTTCACACTGCGGGCCAACTCACTTGGCCATTTGGAGCAGATCGAAAGCTACGCCCCTGGCCGTCAGGTCAGGTTTGGAAGCCTAAACTTCACGGCCGATATCCGCGGGGACTTGATCTTCGATTGATCTGAGCCACAGCCGAGCGTGCCGCGCTGTCACGATGGGCACGGCCTAACTCTGCCGCCGGACAACACCTGGGAGGCCGCACACGAATCCGCTCTGACCCATAGTCCGGAGCTGATCACTCAGATCGAGGACGGATGGCTGGACACCGCCTCGGGAGCTGCAACTTCTACGGCAATGGAGCCGAACACTTACCTTGTCCCGCATAAAGCTCATGACTCTGAGGTGCCGGACTCTCTTCCGGACTCCGAACCTCCTACGCCCCTACCAGTCGAATCCGACTGGGCGCCGATCATGGAATTCACCGTTGCGGACATCTTTCAGCACTCACCCTTCGGCGATATCTTAAATTCGCTGAAGCATCTCTCGCTATCCGGAGAGCCAGGATGGTTGGGACGCGGATGACGAAGAAATTCAGAGCCCGCCCACCACCCACTTCATAGCCACCGTCGACAATCTAACCGACGTACTCGACTACGACTCCGAAGACATCGACGGTATGGACGACGATGCTGGAGACTATCAAGAACCAGTGCCTACAGGACACTGGAAGACCACCTCGTCATACGACATATATATGGTGGAAACCCCAAAAGATGGGGACGGCGAAGAAGCAACGGAGGCCGATTCCTTAAAGAAACAGCCCAAGCACCGACATCAGCGACGCCGCTCTAAATCCCGCCACAGCAAGAATAGAGATTCCGGCACAGGAGATAATAACACCCCAGAAAGTGCTGAAGACAACCCCCTCCAGCACGATCCAGCGCAGGAGGAGGCAGAAGCAAGCCCTCACGAGAGGAAGGCAGACGAAGAGGTCGAGGATGATAATTACTTACCTCCCTCCGGAGACAAGGCAAGCCTCGACGACGACGAATTCGTCGTGCCTGAGGATCCCGTCGAACAAGAGCGTTTCAGACGCAGGCTAATGGCCACGGCAAACAGCCTAAAGAAAAAGCAGCAACAGCTTCAAGCTGATCAAGACCTACTAGCCGACAGATGGACCGAGGTCCTCGCGGCTGAAGAGTATGAACTCGAACGCCCCTCCAAAAGTTACCCAAAACGCAAGTTGCTCCCCCGACTAGAGGAGGAAGCGTACAAACCTGCATCACCAGCGCACAATACGGCAGATCGACCACCTCGTGGCCGCGACAGAGAGGCGTGCATGCCCTCCACCAAAACTGTACCCCGGCATCGCTCAAAAAGCATGAAGCCACGGGGGAATGCGCCGGACTTGCGGGATATATTGGAGGACAAGGCAAGACAATCCAGATCTATCTATGGATCATGTGGGCGCCCCAAGACCCACGACGAATACCGTCGCGCCGGATACAACTACTCCGGCCGGGCCGAACACAGCAGACAACGCTCTCTCGAGCTACGTCGCGATATTGCTCAATACAGAGGCGCCGCGCACCCACTATGCTTCACTGACGAAGTAATGGATCATCAAATCCCTGAAGGGTTTAAACCCGTTTAATATCGAATCCTACGATGGCACAACAAACCCCGCTGTTTGGATTGAGGATTATCTCCTCCATATACATATGGCCCGCGGCGACGATCTTCACGCCATCAAATATCTCCCGCTCAAGCTTAAAGGACCAGCTCGGCATTGGCTTAACAGCCTGCCCGCAGAGTCAATTGGATGCTGGGAAGACCTGGAAGCCGCATTCCTCGACAACTTCCAGGGCACGTATGTGCGACCACCGGACGCAGATGACCTAAGCCATATAATCCAGCAGCCAGACGAATCGGCCAGGCAATTCTGGACACGGTTCTTAACAAAGAAAAATCAAATCGTCGACTGTCCGGATGTAGAGGCCCTCGCTGCCTTCAAACATAACATCCGCGACGAGTGGCTGGCCCGGCACCTAGGACAGGAAAAGCCAAAATCCATGGCAGCCCTCACATCACTCATGACCCGCTTCTGTGTAGGAGAGGATAGCTGGCTAGCTCGCAGCAACAACCTCAGCAAAAACGCTGGCAGTCCGGATACCAAGGACCACAATGGCAGGTCGCGTCGAAACAAAAACAAACGCCGCATTAACGGCGACAGCAATGAGGATACGGCAGTCAACGCCGGATTCCGAGGCTCCAAGCCCGGTCAATGGAAGAAGCCATTCAAAAGAACCACTCCGGGCCCGTCCAATTTGTACCGAATACTCGACCGCTTCTATCAAATACACGGAACCCCCGAAAAGCCAGCTAACCACACCAACAGAGTTTGTTGGGTATTCAAGCAGGCAGGCAAATTAATCGCCGAAAACAATGACAAGGGGCTACACAGCGATGACGAGGAAGAGACCCGGCCGCCGAACAACAGAGGACAAAAGGGATTCCCCCCTCAAGTTTGGACGGTAAACATGATATACGCAACGCATATACCCAAGAGGGAGCGGAAGCATGCACTAAGGGACGTATACGCGATGGAGCCAGTCGCCCCAAAATTCAACCCATGGTCCTCTTGCCCGATCACTTTCGATCGAAGAGACCATCCGACCAGTATCCGCCATGGCGGATTCGCCACATTGGTTTTAGACCCAATCGTCGATGGATTTCACCTCACGAGAGTCCTGATGGACGGCGGCAGTAGCCTGAACCTGCTTTATCAGGATACAGTGCGCAAGATGGGCATAGACTCTTCAAGGATTAAACCTACAAAGACAACCTTCAAAGGCGTCATACCAGGTGTCGAGGCCAGTTGTACAGGCTCAGTTACACTGGAAGTGGTCTTCGGATCCCCGGATAATTTCCGAAGCGAGGAGTTAATCTTCGACATAGTCCCATTCCGCAGTGGCTATCACGCTCTGCTCGGACGAACCGCGTTCGCAAAATTCAACGCGGTGCCGCATTATGCATACCTTAAGCTCAAGATGCCAGGCCCTCGTGGAGTCATCACGGTCAATGGAAACACGGAACGCTCCCTCCAAACGGAGGAACATACAGCGGCTCTCATGGCAGAAGTACAGAGAAGCCTTTTAAGGCAATTTTCGAGTCCGACCGTTAAACGACCGGACACGGCCAAATGCGCCCGGAGCAACATCAATCAAGACCACCTGGCACGTTCCGAGCACGCGTAGCAATGCGGCCTCAACCCCAGCCCTCGCACAATTGTAAGACAAACTCTCCGCGTACATAATTACGCCCTGGAGATACCATGGGCATAGGGGGAGAGGCACAACCACAACAGACCCAGAGTGCGGTTCGACCACACCAGGGGCTCCCAAGTGTGTCGCTCTTTTTATCTTTTATTTCTCTCTTTTTTATACAGAACTCTGTCCGGCGGCGAACCTGCCGAACTCATGATGCAACAGCCAGGGAGGGACAAAGGCTGCGACGAACACTCAGGTGGTCTCCATTACGAGCATTAAATTTGTTAAATACACCGTTCTGCGGCCTACCCCTGGAGGGAGACGCCTTTAATTCGTCCAATCCCTTGCTTTCCGCACTATTTGTATCATTCCGCACTCATAGCAGATCTTCTCGAATAAAATGCAGCACTTTTTTCCCATAATTGCATTACCTTATATATATAGATTCATTTACGACATGTTCCATCCGTACATTTTGGTACGGCCAAATACACCAGGGGCTTAAGTTCCCCGCATTATGGTGTGATAAAGTCCGAACACTTTCACAAGTGCGGCACCCCGAACTTATAGCATTATATGAATCGGCTCCGAATCATGTCTTGGGTCAATAGTTGGGTTTGCCCGGCTCCCATGTTTGGCACCTTACGTTCCATTCTATCGGCTAAGGTAGCACTGGGAGAACCACTGCGATTGCGCCCCGATTGAGCCGGGTTAACGCCTCAGTGGAGAAAGCTAAAACTGACTGTCATGATAAGGCGAGAGACTGGTCGCTGTTCGAGAGGTCTTTTCGGGTCCTTAAAGACCTACGCCGCTTCGAGCGAAGTACCGGATAATTTCCGACGAAGGCGTGGATAGCGCCCCGAATTCGGTCTTCCGAATACTAGGGGCTTTGCCGAAATTTAAAATTATAGAATTCTATGGCTAAGTGAGAGTGTTCAAGCACAATAAGTCCGGTTGCCTTGTTCGTTGTGTTGAGCGCCTCCCTAGATGGACCCAAAAATGGGAACAAGAGTGCTCAAGTTTATCCCGAACACCCTAGCACTCGTGGCATGGGGGCTGAAGCCGACGACTTGCCATCTCTCAGATTTCATAAACGGCCGCACAGAAGGTAATATTTTAAATTAAAGCGTTGCTTAGCGCATATGAACAAAGTTTTCAGCGCACAGGATAACACATTGCGAATTTACTCAATAATTACATCCCTGGGGCACTCATCCACAATCTTGCGGGCACCCTTCAGGACAGTCTTATAGTACATCTCGGGCGTACGATATTCCTTGCCCGCTGGTGGCGCGTCAGTGATTAGCTTCTCCGCATCCAGCTTGCCCCAATGCACCTTTGCGCGGGCAAGGGCCCGACGAGCACCTTCAATACAGGCGGAGCGCTTGATAACCTCCACCCAGGGGCACGCATCCACCAACTGTTGCACGAGGCTGAAATAGCTCCCAGGCATGGCCTCTCCAGGCCACAGCCGGACTCTGAGGCCCTTCATGGCCTGCTCGGCCACCTTGTGGAGCTCGACCAGCTGCTTCAGCTGGTCGCTAGGGGGCACCGGATGGCCGTCCTCAGCATACTGAGACCAGAAGACCTTCTCCGTTGAGCTCCCCTCCTCGGCTCGGTAGAATGCAGCGGCATCAGACACGCTGCGAGGCAGATCTGCAAACGCCCCTGGAGAGCTCCGAATTCGGGTAAGTAATACGTAATTTACATTCACATGCTTGCTTTGCATGAAAAATGCCTTACCCGCCGCTATCTTCCTCACCAACTCAATCTCCTGAAGGGACTTATGGGCATCGGCCTTGGTAGTTTTGGCACTTTCGAGAGCCGAGGCAGGCTCGGACTCTTGAGTCTTTGAGTCACGCTCCAAACTCTCATGCTTTTCCATGAGAGCTTGGAGCTCTTGCCAAACCACCGCCACCCGCGCCTCCTGCTTTTCTCGCTCTGCCCGTTCCGCGGCCGCATTGCGTTCGGCCGCGGACACGGCCTCCTTCAGGGTCGCCACCTCGTTCGTGGCCCCTGTAGTACCCATGTTATCCTTGTTATTTTTTGTTGCAACCTAAATCCTTTTCTGTAAGGTACAAGTTCAAAGTGGTGTTACTCACCTTCTTTGTCCTGGAGCTACTTCTTGGCGCGGCCGAGCTCTTGCTCGGACCGCTCGAGCTCCTGCTTCAAAGCACCGACCTCCGCAATCAGTGCGGCAGAGGTCAGCAGCAAAGCCTGCAACCCATATTGACATAATTTTTTAGCAACCCTGCGTATATCTTCTTTTTTTTCATATCCTCAGTCCGGCTTTTCTTTCCGAACACCGAACCGAGCATCAGGGGCTATTGTCTATGCGGTATTACATTGCATATTTTTAACTTCTTACCTCAAAGCCTGATAGAAGGCTACTGCAGGCTTCGGTCAGCCCGCTCTTGGCAAGCTGTACCTTCTGAATCACCGCACTCATAATAGTGCGGTGTTCTTCCTCGATGGAAGCGCTCTGCAGCGCCTCCAACAAATTGTCCGGCGCCTCTGGTTGGACGGAAGCTGCCGGCGTCACGGTCTTGCCCTTCATGCGAAGGGGCCGCCGGCCGGACTCCGGAACTACTGCGGGTTCTGATGTGGAGTCCAGCGCAAAGTCCGGGAGGCCGCCTTGTGGCGCCTCCGGAGCCTCCCCCTGATGGGTCCCTTCTTGGGATCCCACCTCGGCATCCTCGGTGTCGCGAGGGGTGGAGGCGGTCGGGATGGAGTCTACATCCGACGGAGCCAACGACCCGCTCGATGAAGTGGGGAGATCATCATTGGCCGGACTACAGGCAGCATGCGGCATCAGTATGACACTATGTGACGCAGAAAAAGAAATTATAAATCATTCAGGAATCCAGATACTTACGATCTCGCTGGAGGCCTGGCCCTTGAAGGCCATTCTTCCTCGCCAACGTTGATGTTGGCGTAGCTGTCCGGGGGAATAGTCCTTCCCCTCTTGGACCCTTCGGCCTCCCCTGTTGGGGAAGCCTTCCTCTTCCTCTATCCCTCCTCTAGGAGAGAGTCCTCTTCCTCCTCCCCGTTTTCGGGGGAGGAGTCCGCCCCGGAGTCGTCGGACACCTGAAAACGGGAACTCTTTCGAGCACCCGTGGCCTCCTTCTTGGCCTTCTTCTCCGGCACCACGTGCGGTGCCGGAACCAGCAGCCTCGCTAGATGGGCGTCTACTGGGTTTTCTGGCATAGGAGCCGAGCAGATAATCTGCTCCGCCTTCCTCATCCAGTCCTGTCAAAGGAAAAGGGGAAATTAAAACCCGCATAGAGTCAAACTATGAAAAGCAAGTGTCCCATAAAGGGGTAGAATCACTTACCTCGTCGGCTTGGCGCTGCGAGCGAAATCCGCGATCTTCAGTCGCGGATGCGGGGGCTTCGGCGCCCTTGAACAGCACCCTCCAGGCGCCTTCGTACTTCATGTTGAAGAGCCCACTTAGCGCCTGGTGCTGTTCTAGATTGAACTCCCACAGATTGAATGCCCCTCTTGGCATGGGAGAATCCGGCGGACGAGCATGACTTGGACCACGTTAACCAGCCTAAGCTTCTTCAACAGCTTCTGGATACAGGCTTGGAGTCCCGTCAGCTCCTCCGAACTACCCCACAGCAAGCCCTTCTCTTTCCAGGAGGTGAGCTACGTGGGGATACCAGATCTGAACTCGGGGGCCGCCGCCCATGTAGGGTCGCGCGGCTCGGTGATATAGAACCACCCCGATTGCCACCCCTTGACGGAGTCCACGAAGGCCCCTTCGAACCAAAGGACGTTGGGCATCTTGCCCAACATGGCGCCTCCGCACTCCGCTTGAGTGCCCTTCACTACCTTCGGCTTGACATTGAAGGTCTTGAGCCACAAGCCGAAGTGGGGCTGGATGCAGAAGAAGGCCTCGCACACGACGATAAATGCCGAGATGTTGAGGATGAAGTTTGGCGCCAGATCATGGAAATCCAGGCCGTAGTAGAACATGAGCCCCCGGACAAAGGGGTGAAGTGGAAAGCCTAGTCCGTGGAGGAAGTGGGGAAGAAAAACGACCCTCTCATGGGGCCTGGGGGTGGGGATGAGCTACCCCTCGTCGGGCAGCCGGTGCGCGATGTCGCCGGACAGGTAGCCGGCGCTGCGCAGTCTTTCGATGTGCTCCTCCGTAACGGAGGAGGTCATCCACTTGCCTCCCGCTCCAGACATGACTGGGGAAGGTTGAGACGAGATGTGCGGGCTTGGGCGCTGGAGCTCGAGTGCGCGGAGATGGATAAGCAAAGGAGGAAGAAGGCGTAGGTGAAAAGGTGAATCCTTATCCCTTATATGGGCGGGCGAAGTCTACGCATCCCCCACCGGCCTGGTAAAACTTGCTTATCCCCCAAGCGTCACCATCAATGGTGCGGTTGGGTTACCCATGTCCGTATTGATGAGAATCCCGGATTAAGGGGGAACACGATCTCTGCTTCGGCAAGACGTGCCAAGGAAACCGCTTCGCTAAATGCGCTGAGGTGGTAGAGTAAAAAACGATTCAAGTAATGGCTTGGTAGTGGCGTGACGTCATGCCGCAAAAAACGTCAGCAGATTGAACTTGTGTATATATTATTCTCTCTACGGTGGAATGTGGAATTTATTTTGCAGAGCCGGACACTATCCTGGTGTTCACAATCTTCTATCATTCGGAGGAGGAACCCGCCTTGCAATGCCAAGCAATATACGCACCGGACTTATCGTCATTGAAGCTTGGTTCAGGGGCTACTGAGGGAGTCCTGGATTAAGGGGTGTCCGGATAGCCGGACTACCATCATCAGCTGAACTATCATCGGCCGGACTATCATCATCGACCGGACTCCAAGACTATGAAGATACAAGATTGAAGACTTCGTCCCGTGTCCGGATGGGACTTTCCTTGGCGTGGAAGGCAAGCTTGGCGATACGGATACGTAGATTTCCTACCATTGTAACCAACTCTATGTAACCCTAGCCCTCTCCGGTGTCTATATAAACCGGATGGCTCTAGTCCGTAGGACAACAACAACCATTACAATCATACCATAGGCTAGCTTCTAGGGTTTAGCCTCCTTGATCTCGTGGTAGATCCACTCTTGTAAACATCCACAATATCAATATCAATCAAGCAAGACGTAGGGTTTTACCTCCATCAAGAGGGCCCGAACCTGGGTAAAACATCGTGTCCCTTGTCTCCTGTTACCATCCGCCTAGACGCACAGTTTGGGACCCCCTACCCGAGATCCGCCGGTTTTGACACCGATAACGGGCGAGTCCAAGCCGGAAATCTGGTTAGAGGATTATCGAGTGGTCGTCTAGATCAGCAGCGACAACGACAATGTGGCCATGAAACATCTACCACCGATGCTCGAAGGCTCCGCCCGGGCCTTGCTTACTCAACTCCTGCGAGGAGCATATTCTGCTAGGACAACTTGGCGCGGTTGTTCGTCATGACCTTTGAGAGCGCGTACAAGTGACCAGACAGTTTGGCCGATGATGTCTACTACACAACCTTCTTCTTGTAGACGTCGTTGGGCCTCCAAGTGCAGAGGTTTGTAGGACAGTAGCAAATTTCCCTCAAGTGGATGACCTAAGGTTTATCAATCCGTAGGAGGCGTAGGATGAAGATGGTCTCTCTCAAAAAACCCTGCAACCAAATAACAAAGAGTCTCTTGTGTCCCCAAAACATCCAATACAATGGTAAATTGTATAGGTGCACTAGTTCGGCAAAGAGATGGTGATACAAGCGCAATATGGATGGTAGATATGGGTATTTGTAATCTGAAAATATAAAAACAGCAAGGTAACTAATGATAAAAGTGAGCGTAAACGGTATTGCAATGCTAGGAAACAAGGCCTAGGGTTCATACTTTCACTAGTGCAAGTTCTCTCAACAATAATAACATAACTGGATCATATAACTATCCCTCAACATGCAACAAAGAGTCACTCCAAAGTCACTAATAGCGGACAACAAACGAAGAGATTATGGTAGGGTACGAAACCACCTCAAAGTTATTATTTCTGCTCGATCTATTCAAGAGTCCGTAGTAAAATAACACAAAGCTATTCTTTCCATTCAATCTATCATAGAGTTCGTACTAGAATAACACCTTAAGACACAAATCAACCAAAACCCTAATGTCACCTAGATACTCCAATGTCACCTCAAGTATTCGTGGGTATGATTATATGATATGCATCACACAATCTCAGATTCATCTATTCAACTAACACAAAGTACTTCAAAGAGTGCCCCAAAGTTTCTACCGAAGAGTTAAGACGAAAACGTGTGCCAACCCCTATGCATAAGTTCACAAGGTGAACCCGCAAGTTGATCACCAAAACATATATCAAGTAGATCATGTGAATATCCCATTGTCACCACATATAAGCATGATAAGACATACATCAAGTGTTCTCAAATCCTTAAAGACTCAATCTGACAAGATAACTTCAAAGGGAAAACTCAATCCATTACAAGAGAGTAGATGGGGAGAAACATCATAAGATCCAACTATAATAGCAAAGCTCGTGATACATCAAGATCGTGCGAAGTCAAGAACACAAGAGAGAGAGAGATCAAACACATAGCTATTGGTACATACCCTCAGCCCCAAGGGTGAACTACTCCCTCCTCGTCATGGAGAGCGCCGGGATGATGAAGATGGCCACCGGTGAGGGATCCCCCCTCCGACAGGTTGCCGAAACGGGCTCTCGAGAGGTTTTTGGTGGCTGCAGAGGCTTGCGGCAGCGGAACTCCTGATCTATTCTTGTCCCCGATGTTTTTAGGGTATATGGAGATATATAGGCGAAAGAAGCCGGTCAGGAGAGCCAAGAGGGGCCCACAAGGGTGGGGGCGCCCCCAGGGGAGGTGGGCGCGCCTCCCTGCCTCGTGGCCACCTCGAAGCTTCCTACGTGCACTCCAAGTCCCCTGGATTGCTTCCGTTGCAAAAATAACTTTCCTGAAGGTTTCATTCCGTTTGGACTCCGTTTGATATTCCTTTTCTTTGAAACACTGAAATAGGCAAGAAAACAACAATTTGGGCTGGGCCTCTGGTTAATAGGTTAGTCCCAAAAATAATATAGAAGTGCTTAGTAAAGCCCATAAACATCAAAAACAGATAATATTATAGCATGAATGCTTCATAAATTATAGATACATGGGAGACGTATCAACATCCCCAAGCTTAATTCCTGCTCATCCTCGAGTAGGTAAATGATAAAAGAAAGAATTTATGAAGTGTGAATGCTTGCAGGTGCACAAGTTTGATCAATGATAATTTCAATCACCTTTTCTAGCATGATTATATGTCATAACAGTAGTTCATCTCATAAAACTTCTCAAGATCAAGGAACAAGCTATTCACATGTTAAAGCATAGACCATAAATTTTCTTGAAAACTAGCAAACTTCATTCTCAGTCATCAAACAATTACAATTCATCTTATTTTCAGGAAGGGTCTATGTCAGACCTTTGATTTAGCAAACTCCACATACTCAACTATCATATAGTCTTCCATGATTGCTACCGCTCAAAGCAGATTCTTAGAACAAATAGCATCCATTGAACACAGAGAAAGATAGGGGCTTAGTGTTTCACCTCCCAACTCACTTATCATATAGATAATTGTCAACAATAATAATTCATGATCAAATATATTTGAATGGCCATATATGCTTAGATCTTTCCCAACACAAGATGCTTGCCAACTAAAGAGTAGGAATGAGAAGGAATACTACTGACTCTTGCATAAAAGTAAAAGATAGGCCCTTCGCAAAGGGAAGCAGGGATTTGCAGAGGTGCCAGAGCTCGATTTTGAAATAGATATGAAAATAAATTTTGAGAGGTATGCTTTCATTGTCAAACATAACAACCAAGAGTTCCCAATATCTTCCATACTATATATATTATAGGTGGTTCCCAAACAGAATGGTAAAGTATTTACTCCCCCTCCACCAACAATCATCAATCCATGGCTTGCCCGAAACAATGGGTGCCACCAACTAACATCAAACCTGGGGGAGTTTTGTTTGCAATCATTTTTGATTTGATTTTGATCTTTTAATCATGGGACTGTGCATCCCAGTTACCGCCATTTTTCTTGTGAATGATGAGAATAACCCACCTAGCATGGAAGATACTGACAGCCCCTAGTCGCTACATGAGCGATTCAGGCATACAAAACAGATTATTATTTGAAGGTTTAGAGTTTGGCACATGCAAATTACTTGGAACGGCAGGTAAATACCACATATAGGTAGGTATGGTGGACACTCATGGAAGAAACTTGGTTCAATGAATCTGGATGCACAAGAAGTATTCCCTCTTAGTACAGATAGTTTTGGCTAGCAAAGGATTCTAAAAAGCAAGCACCACATGTTGGAGGATCTATAACAATATAACTTCTATACAAATATTACCCAAGCATAACTCATTATGTTGTCTTCCTTGTCCAATTTCAACTAATTTTCTCAGGTTTGAAAATAATTAATGGGGCTCACAATCATAGAAGATGTCTAAGATAGTATATTTATATGTGAAATCTCTCTTCCTTCAATATTCTTTCATGAATTGTTCAAGTGACCAATACAATGCTTGCTAACCTTCAATAAATCTACCACCTCTACTTCTTAGATGTGAAGTCATTACTCCCCGTGGAATAAGCATATGAAACATGTATAATTTCAGATTCATGACATTCAACTTATTCAACCATTTACTCATAGGATATAAGTGAAGCAGACGAGTAAATGACAAACTACTCCAAAAAGATATAAGTGAAGATCAATGAGTAGTTAAACAATTATGTAGCTATGTGAAGACTCACTCTCATTTAAGAATTTCAGATCTTGGTATTTTATTCAAACAGCAAGCAAAGCAAAATAAAATGACATTGCAAGGATAGCACAACTCATGTGAAGAAGCAAAAACTTAGGCTCAACCGATACTAACCGATAGTTGTTAAAGAAGAATGGTGGGATGCCTAACGGGGTACCCCCAAGCTTAGATGCTTGAGACTTCTTGAAATATTATCTTGGGGTGCATTGGGCATCCCCAAGCTTGAACTTTTGTGTCTCCTTAATTCCTCCCATATCATGGTTTCTCTACTTCTCAAAAACTTTATCCACATAAAAGTCAACAAGAACTCGTGAGATAAGTTAGTATAAACCAATGCAAAACCTTATCATTCTTTACTGTAGCAAATCATTAAAATTATTATTCAACATCGCATACTAAATGTCTCTGCATATTTAGTACTCCTATCCTCAAATGGAATCGTTAAACAAGCAAACATATGCAAACATAACAACAATCTGCCAAAACAGTACAGTCTGTAAAGAATGCAAGAGTGTCAATACTTCCCTAACTCCAAAATTATGCCAATTTACCACACTGTAGAAGATTTATCAGATCTCAATATGCAAAACATTTCATCATTTTATCGTTTTCTGACTTTTCTAGGGAATTTTTGCAACAGAGGTAAACTTTCTGTTTTGAAACAGCAACATGTATACTTGAAAAATAAGCATGGTAAAGGCTATCCTTGACCTCTTTATTGAAAATAAAGATGTAAAACATTATTCTAGATAACAGCAAGCAAATACAAACAAAATAAAATGACACTCCAAGCAAAACACATATCATCTGGTGTATAAAAATATAGCTCCAAGTAAAGTTACTGATGAACGAAGACGAAAGAGGGGGCATCCCCAAGCTTAGGCTTTTGATTGTCCTTGAATATTACCTTGGGGGTGCCTTGGGCATCCCCAATCTTAGGCTCTGGCCACTCCTTATTCCATAGTCCATTGAATCTTTACCCAAAACTTGAAAACTTCACAACGCAAAACTCAACAGAAAACTCATAAGCTCCGTTAGTACAAGAAAATAAAACCACCACTTAGGTACTGTTGTGAACTCATTCTAAATTCATATTGGTGTAATATCTAGTGTATTCAAACTTATCTATGGTTCATACCCTCCGATACTACTCATAGATTCATCAAAATAAGCAAACAATACATAGAAAATAGAATCTGTCAAAAACAGAACAGTCTGTAGTAATCTGTATCAAACGTATACTTCTGGAACTCCAAAAATCCCACCAAATTATTAACTCCTAAGAAATTTGTTTATAAATGCAGAGCAAAAATAATCAGAACAAAAGCACGTTTCTGTGAATTATCAAAACTAATTTACTAGGTGCAAAAGTTTCTGATTTTTAGTAGGATCAACACAACTATCACCATAAGCTATCCTAAAGGTCTTACTTGGAACTTTATTGAAACAAAAGCTATAAAACATGATTACTACAGTAGAATAATCATGTGAACACACAAAAACATTAAGGATAAGTATTGGGTTGTCTCCCAACAAGCGCTTTTCTTTAATGCCTTTCTAGCTAGGCATGATGATGACAATGATGCTCACATAAAAGATAAGAATTGAAACATAATGGGAGCATCATGTAGCATATGACTAGAACATTTAAGCCTAACCCACTTTCTATGCATAGGGATTTTGTGAGCAAACAACTTATGGGAACAAGAATCAATTAGCATAGGAAGGTAAAACAAGCATAGCTTCAAGATTTTCAACACGTAAAGAGGAAACTTTATATTATTGCAATTCCTACAAGCATATGTTCCTCCCTCATAATAATTTTCAGTAGCATCATGAATGAATTCAACAATATAACCAGCACGTAAAGCATTCTTTTCATGATCTACTTGCATAGAAATTTTACTACTCTCCACATAAGCAAAATTCTTCTTATTCGGAATAGTGGGAGTATCATAAGAGACTCGAATACTATAAATTTTTTTCATATTAAAAGAGTAATGTTCAGAAAAAGGGTAATCATAATCATGACAAGTTTTATAAATATAATCATCACTACTTTTTATAGCATAAGTTTCATCACAATAATCATCATAAGTAGCAACTTTGTTCTCATCATAATCGATTGAAACCTCTTCCAAGATAGTGGAATCATCACTAAATAAAGTCATGACCTCTCCCAATCCACTTTCATATTCGTCACAATAAGATTCAACATCCTCCAAAATAGTGGGATTATTACTTCCTAAAGTTGACACTCTTCCAAACTCACTTTCATCAATATAATCATCATAGCTAAGAGGCATGCTATCATCATAACAACTTTGCATATCAAAACTTGGGAGGCTAAAAATATCATCTTGATTAAATGTAGCATCCCCAAGATTGGGACAAACATTAATTTCAGCAAATATATTCTCCAATATGTCATCCTCATCAAACATAGCATCCCTAAGCTTGGGCCTTTTCATATCATAAGCATAATCACTCTCATCATTAATAGTATGGATAGCACCAATAGTATAGCAATTATCATCATCACAATGAGTAGTAGGAGCAACATCATTTGGGAGGGATACATTTTTACCTTTGCTTCTCTGTTTTTTCTTTTTCTTCTT
Source organism: Triticum aestivum (assembly GCF_018294505.1). Classification (NCBI taxonomy): domain Eukaryota; kingdom Viridiplantae; phylum Streptophyta; class Magnoliopsida; order Poales; family Poaceae; genus Triticum; species Triticum aestivum. The sequence continues at coordinate 121,081,922 of NC_057804.1, forward strand.
CACATTATGTGTGGGTTCAACCTTCTTCTCTGAGCTCCTTATTGATGAGATTGGTTGAATAGAAAGCTCCTCCTCATTACCTGATTCATCATAAGAAATAATAGGAGGATAATGGGCAGTCTCTTCCCTTTCATTAGTATTCTATTCATCTTCTATTTCCTTTCTTTTCTTAGCTAATTGGCAATATAAGGATTTTCAATGCAATTCACCGCACAATACAAATAAATCTTCTCTAGATCAATATCAAGGAATTTCTTAAGGACAAATTCTAGAAGATTCTTAGTTAAACATTTTATTTCTTCATAACCCAAAAGCAAACTAAGTTCATTATGATGTGCAAGGGAAATCATATCATCACAATTTTTGGACATGATTTGATCATGAAACAATTTGCATCGGAGATGTAAATGACCACGTTCATTGCAAAGTTCACAAGTACGACAAAGGCATGTTAAATTTTTAGCACTCACATTTAGCCTTTCTTGCAACAATTTAGTTTCTAAATGCTTATGCCTCTTGCAATATCTATCTTATCTATTTGGTGTGTACTTGCAAACCCGCACTCCACAAAAACCGACATGCTTATAGGAAACATTTTCATCATAACTAGAGCAATCATCATTAGTACTATGGATATTCAAAGAGTTCATACTAACAACATTGCAATCATGTTCATCATTCAAAGATTTAGTACCAAACATTTTATAGACTTCTTCTTCTAGCACCTGAGCACAATTTTCCTTTTCATCATACTTACGAAAGATATTAAAAAGATGAAGTGTATGAGACAAACACAATTCCATTTTTTTGTAATTTTCTTTTATAAACTAAACTAGTGATAAAACAAGAAACTAAAAGATTCGATTGCAAGATCTAAAGATATACCTTCAAGCACTCACCTCCCCGGCAACAACGCCAGAAAAGAGCTTGATGTCTACTACACAACCTTCTTCTTGTAGACGTTGTTGGGCCTCCAAGTGCGGAGGTTTGTAGGACAGTAGAAAATTTCCCTCAAGTGGACGACCTAAGGTTTATCAATCCGTAGGAGGCGTAGGATGAAGATGGTCTCTCTCAAACAACCCTGCAACCAAATAACAAAGAGTATCTTGTGTTCCCAACACACCCAATACAATGGTAAATTGTATAGGTGCACTAGTTCGGCAAAGAGATGGTGATACAAGCGCAATATGGATGGTAGATATGGGTATTTGTAATCTGAAAATATGAAAACAACAAGGTAACTAATGATAAAAGTGAGCGTAAACGATATTGCAATGCTAGGAAACAAGGCCTAGGGTTCATACTTTCACTAGTGCAAGTTCTCTCAACAATAATAACATAACTGGATCATATAACTATCCCTGAACATGCAACAAAGAGTCACTCCAAAGTCACTAATAGCGGAGAACAAACGAAGAGATTATGGTAGGATACGAAACCACCTCAAAGTTATTCTTTCTGCTCGATCTATTCAAGAGTCCGTAGTAAAATAACACAGAGCTATTCTTTTCGTTCAATCTATCATAGAGTTCGTACTAGATTAACACCTTAAGTCACAAATCAACCAAAATCCTAATGTCACCTAGATACTCCAATGTCACCTCAAGTATCCGTGGGTATGATTATACGATATGCATCACACAATCTCAGATTCATCTATTCAACCAACACAAAGTACTTCAAAGAGTGCCCCAAAGTTTCTACCAGAGAGTCAAGACGAATACGTGTGCCAACCCCTATGCATAAGTTCACAAGGTGAACCCGCAAGTTGATCACCAAAACATACATCAAGTAGATCACGTGAATATCCCATTATCACCACAGATAAGCACGGCAAGACATACATCAAGTGTTCTCAAATCCTTAAAGACTCAATCCGACAAGATAACTTCAAAGGGAAAACTCAATCCATTAAAAGAGAGTAAAGGGGGAGAAACATCATAAGATCCAACTATAATAGCAAAGCTCGCGATACATCAAGATTGTGCGAAGTCAAGAACACGAGAGAGAGAGATCAAACACATAGCTACTGGTACATACCCTCAGACCCGAGGTTGAACTACTCCCTCCTCGTCATGGAGAGCGCCGCGATGATGAAGATGGCCATCGGTGAGGGATCCCCCCTTCGACAGGGTGCCGGAACGGGCTCCCGAGAGGTTTTTGGTGGCTACAGAGGCTTGCGGCGGTAGAACTCCCGATCTATTCTTATCCCCGATGTTTTTAGGGTATATGGAGATATATAGGCGAAAGAAGTCGGTCAGGGGAGCCACGAGGGGCCCACGAGGGTGGGGGCGCGCCCAGGGGAGGTGGGCGTGCCTCCCTGCCTCGTGGCCACCACGAAGCTTCCCTTACGTGCACTCCATGTCCCCTGGATTGCTTCCGTTCCAAAAATAACTTTCCTGAAGGTTTCATTCCGTTTGGACTCCGTTTGATATTCCTTTTCTTCGAAACACTGAAATAGGCAAGAAAACAACAATTTGGGCTGGGCCTCCGGTTAATAGGTTAGTCCCAAAAATAATATAAAAGTGCTTAGTAAAGCCCATTAACATCCAAAACAGATAATATTATAGCATGAATGCTTCATAAATTATAGATACGTTGGAGACGTATCAGCCGAGTTGCAACATTGTGGGCAGAGGCAAAACGAGACTCTCCGAGAGTACATTCAGCGCGGACCACTCTGCACAACACAGTGGAGAACGTCACTGAACACCAGGCGATCTGCGCTTTCAAAGCCGAGGTAAGATACCGAGAGGTGAACTTGAAGTTCGGCCGTACTGAGATTCTGACTCTCAGTTGGGCTATGGGCATAGCCAATCGCTACGCCAACAATGAAGAGGAAGACCGACTGAGAAGCGGCGAGAGCCGAGCAGGCGACATGCATCAGTCGGATAACAACAGGGGCAAGAAGCACAAGCAGAAAGCTGAAGCCACAGGGAATGCTGAGGCTGTAGCTCTGGCCGGCCAAGGCAAAAACAATGGCTCGCAGAAGAAGAAGAAGGATTGGAAAGGGAAAAAGCAAGTCACTCAAAAGAGTGACATCCTCGATCAACCCTGCCAAATCCAATTTGATTCTGCCCAAGCATACCAATCGAGAGTGCCGGCTCCTGAAGAAAGAGATGCGGCAAGATCCCTTTGGGGACAAGGATGAAGACGATGACGACGACGGAGGCAAGGGTACTTCTGGGTATCCCAACATCGAGAAAGTCTTGATGGTCTTTGCCGATGTCGAGAGCAAGAGCCTGATAACCCACATGTATAAGGGATCATTTGTAGCCTTCTTCAATAAATAAGAGTGTCGAACCCAATGAGGAAATAAAGGTAGAACAAATATTCCCTCAAGTTCTATCGACCAGTGATACAGCTCTACGCACACTTTAACATTTGCTTTACCTAGAACAAGTATGAAACTATTTTGCAATAATAAAACTATGAGTACTTTGAGAGAATAAAACTAGGAATAAATCTCAAGGTAATAAAAGTGGATAGCTTTTGCCAACAAGAAAGTCATTTGTCCCTAGGCAATTGTAGGATCGAAAGTATGTCTAGAGGGGGGTGATTAGACTACTTGACCAAATAAAAACTTATCCTTTTCCCAATTTTAGTCTTTGGCAGATTTTAGCTATCTTAACACAAGTCAAGCAATCTTAACACAATTCAAGCAAGCATGCAAAGAGTATATGAGCAGCGGAAAGTAAAGCATGCAACTTGCAAGAATGTAAAGGGAAGGGTTTAGAGAATTCAAACACAATTGGAGACACGGATGTTTTTGTCGTGGTTCCAATAGGTGGTGCTATCGTACATCCACGTTGATGGAGACTTCAACCCACGAAGGGTAATGGTTGCGCGAGTCCACGGAGGGCTCCACCCACGAAGGGTCCACGAAGAAGCAACCTTGTCTATCCCACCATGGCCGTCACCCATGAAGGACTTGCCTCACTAGCGGTAGATCTTCACGAAGTAGGCGATCTCCTTGCCCTTACAAACTCCTTGGTTCAACTCCACAATCTTGTCGGAGGCTCCCAAGTGACACCTAGCCAATCTAGGAGACACCACTCTCCAAGAAGTAACAAATGGTGTGTTGATGATGAACTCCTTGCTCTTGTGCTTAAAATGATAGTCTCCCCAACACTCAACTCTGTCTCACAGGATTTTGATTTGGTGGAAAGAAGATTTGAGTGGAAAGCAACTTGGGTAAGGCTAGAGATCAAGATTCATATGGTAGGAATGGAATATCTTGGCCTCAACACATGAGTAGGTGGTTCTCTCTCAGAAATAGCAAGTTGGAAGTGTAGGTTTGTTCTGATGGCTCTCTCCACGAATGAAGAGGAGGTGGAGGGGTATATATAGCCTCCACACAAAATCTAACCATTACACACAACTTACCAAACTCGGTGGGACCGAATTGAGAAACTCGGTCGGACCGATTCAACAAATCTAGTGACCGTTAGGATTTTCGTTGGGACCGACATGCAACTCGGTAGGACCGATATGGTTAGGGTTAGGGCATAACGTAATCTCGCTGAGACTGATTACACAAACTCGGTGGGACCGATTTTGGTAATAAGCTAACCAGAGAGTTAGTCAGGTAAACTCAGTGGGACCGGTTCGCTCATTTCAGCGGGACCGAAATGTTACGAAAAGGAAACAGGGAGTTTACATTGCAATCTTGGTGGGACCGATCGCTCATCTCGGTGGTACCGAAACGTTACGAAGGGAAATAGAGAGATTACAATCCCATCTCGGTGAGATCGAGATCCCTATCGGTGATACCGATTTGTCTATGGTTTGTGGCAGTGGCTATGACATCTGAACTCGGTGGTGCCGGATAGAAAGAATCGGTAGGGCCGAGTTTGACTTTTGGTTTAGGTCATATGTGGATGTGGGAAAGTAGTTGAGGGTTTTGGAGCATATCACTAAGCACTATGGAGCAAGAGCCTCATTAAGCAACACCTCATCCCTCCTTGATAGTATTGGCTTTTCCTATAGACTCAATGTGATCTTGGATCACTAAAATATAAAATGTAGAGTCTTGAGCTTTGAGCTTGAGCCAATCCTTTTATCCTTAGTATTTTGAGGGGTCCACTTTTCTCATCAGTGCCATGCCATTCATTGAGCTTTTCCTGAAATATTTATCTTAAATAGCATTGGCTCAATGAGCTATATGTTGTTAGGAATTACCAAAACCACCTAGGGATAGTTGCACTTTCAATCTCCCCCTTTTTGGTAATTGATGACAACATATAGGTCAAAGGTTCGACAAGTGATAATAAGAGTGAAAAACATTGTCGCTTTGAGAAGTATGTGATAAGCAAGAGCTCCCCCTAAATTTGTGCATAGTTTAAGATTTGCTTTGGACTGCAAATGCACAAAGAGTTAGGCTCATGGGTTACTCTTCCATGTCACATACATCTTGGTGGATCGCTCAAAATGATAATAATTGAATACATGCACTCATCACCAAGCAAAGTGAATGATCATATAGAGATAAAAGGATAATGTCATCAAACAAGCATTAATGTAGCATATGATCAAACACATGATTATCCAAGTATCACACAGACATAAGGTATCTCAAAGAAGCAAATAAAGTTCAACCACCAAAGCAAGAGAGAATAAAAAGCAACGCTCTCTCTCAAAGCCTATGATCTATACATTTTTCTCCCCCTTTGGCAACAAGGTACCAAAAAGTTCATAGAAAATGCATAGCACTAAATCGTCTCTGAGGCTTGATCTTCAGGTGGTGGTGTAGAGATGGATCCTTGGGCGAAGACTTCAGTAGATGTGGATGGAGCTGGAGGAGTAGGTGCTGGAGCTGGTTGCACTGGGGCTGTAGCTGGTGCAGATGAAGTGGCTCTGGTGTCTGTCACTGGCACCACAGCTGATCTCTGAGCTCTAGGCACTCTGGCAAATGCCTTAGTGGTTGTATTGCCCTTCCTCTCCTGCATATCATCCTGAAGTTGCTCAATAACAGACTGGATCTCAGTTACCTTCACATCCAAGTCATAGAACTTCTGCTCTATGATCCTCTCCAGGATCTCCTGGTTTTGAGTCAAGGTGGCCAGCCCCTTCTCAATCCTCAGAGTGGATGCAATCAAGTACCCAAGTTGATCCTGTTTGCTCTTCAAAAAGTACTGAGATGCCTCTTCCATTGTTGGCATCTTGGTAGCCTTCTCTGTCCTTGCCTTCCCCTTCTTTGCTTGAGCATGCACAGAAGATGGTTCATCCTCATCCATAACCACTTGGTTGTCCTCAAAGTCTGGATAGATAGGCATGTGATCCTTGTCCAACAAGTATGTGCCAGTGCCCATATTGGAGTTAATCAGCTCCTGGATCTGTGGGGCATACCCACAACTTCTCTTTTGGTCAGCAGCTGTCCTCTTGATAGTTTCAACTATAAGGCTCATGACCTTGAACTTTTGTGGCACATCAAATAAGTGTAGCAGATTTATTGCATGGCCTTTGATCATGTTGTGATCACCTGACTTGGGCAATAGAGTGTGCCTGAGGATCCTGTTGATGGTTGGCAGTCCTGACAGAAGGTAATGTACTGATCCAAACTTGTATGTCTCAACAGCAGCATCTGGGATCTCCTTGTACATATGTGTCATAGTGTTGTGATCCATCTTCTTCTTGGCATAGACATCCAAGTCATCCTCTTTCTCCTTAGGTGCATTGATTAGATTAGCCCATTCTTCAATTGATGATTGGTACCTAGTACCTTCAGACATCCATACTATCCTGCCATCTGGATAGAAGTGTGCTGTGGAGTAGAGTTGCATTATGAGCTCATCATTCCACTTTGTGAGCTTATGCCCAACAAAGTCTGCCACTCCACAAGCACTGAAGCTGTCATATACACCAGGATAATGTTCTTCATTCTCCTATATGTAGGTCCAGTCAACCCACCTCATGTCACACACTATTGGCTTCTTGTCCAGCAGTACTGTCTCATAGAAATCCTACTATTCCTTTGTATGGAACCTATAGTCAACAATAGTTCTCCTCCTGACTGCATAAGGATCAGTCAACCTCCACTGTCTGAGTCCTGCATCCTTTCTCAGCTTCATGTTCTCAGCCACAGGATGGGCATCATTATGATCTGGAATTTTTGGCTTCAATTTTCTCAAGACATGCTCCTCCTCATCTTCTTCTTCAGCAACAATTTCAGGCACTGGGGCCTTGTTGTTCTCAGCAGCATATAAGTTCCTGGTATTCCTCTTAGGTCCAGTCTTGGGCTTGGAGGCAGCCTTGCGTGCTTCTTTGGGCTTTGTTGAAGCAGCCCCTGACCTGATAGCATCACCCATAAGCTTCTGAGCTTTGGGTGCTGGTGCAGCAACCTCTTCCTCTTCTTCCTCTTCAGAGTCTCTCCTTGTAGAGGGATTTCCAAGAACCTTGGCAGTAGTGGTTCCGACTCTCTTTTTCTTCTTGTCTTGGCCAACAACTTCATCATCTGACTCAATGGTAAACTTCATGGTTTCCCCAGTGGCAACCTTCCTAGGTTTGGAAGTGGGGATCCTTCTTGCAGGTGCCTTCTTCTGCATTTCCTGGCTTAGTGGCTGCAGCTGAGCCATATTATTTCTTGAGTACCTTCTTCTTGGAAGTGGCCTCATCCTCAACAGCCACATCATCTTCATCCTCCGATTCTGAGGTTCTCTTCTTTCTTGCCCTAGTGGCAGCTTTGGGTAAGTTGCTTGGGGTGCCCCTGCTGCCATCATCAGAGCTGCTAGAGGGACTAGTGCCCTCACTCACATGAACCTGCTCCTATGACTTGTTCTGGCTGTCACTCTGATCAGACATATTGCAAACACTGGCAGCAGACCCTGTGAATAGATATAGACAAGATAGAGTGGATGAGCATCACAAAATATAAAGGTTTTTGCAAAAAAATGAGTCAAAAACTTAGTTTTAGTTTTCCACAGAAAGCACTTCGGATCAACCGATTTGTAAACTCGGTGATATCAAAGCAGCTTTTGGAACCTAAAGCAGTGAACTCAGTCAGACCGAGTCACAGTTCGGTGGCACCGAGACTACTAGGGTTTCACAAAGTCCTAAACTGGGTCACACCGATTTGCAATTCTCGGTCAGACCGAGAATCACATGTGCAATGGCCTTAGCCGAATCGGTGGAACCGAGTTCTACAACTCGGTGGGTTCGAGATGGTTTCAGCGGAAACCTAACCCTAAATTTTCAATTCATCTCTAATCTACGGAGTGATTTGACTAGATAGGATAGTTTCAATCGTGGCAAGATTCATGGCAAACACAATGTGCTAGGAATTAGATAGGGATAGCATAGTGATCGAGTCCATACCCTAGTTCGGCGATGAACTCGCTACGGCGGCAACGGCGGGGATGATTTCCGTTGACGGTGGTGGAGACCAGCGACTGGAGGCAGCTGGCGGCAAGGAGGATGATCCGGAGACCCTGGAGGCAGAGCTGGCTAAGCGCGTGCGAAAGAGTTCGAAGAAAATTTCCAAAGTTTTGCCCGTGGGTATATATAGCCCGACCCTGTCGGTGTGACCGAGTGGAACAACTCGGTGGCACCGAGATGCATAACTGCTGACAATTACAACAACTCGGTGTGACAAAAAGTTCAAATCGGTTGCACCGAGATTGAAAACCTAGATCGACTTAGTGATCTCGGTATGACCGAAATGGAAGAATCGGTCAGACCAAAACGCACAAAGAATTTTTGGAAGTTTAAGTCTATGACGAATCAGGGACTCCGAGTGCTCCTCACACAGAGTGGTTCGAATATGACTTGATCAAATTTTGTGATGTAGCATGAATAGAGTTTGAGACAAGAAAAGCATAGATAGCTAGAGAAGGTTCTTAGGTATTCTTGTCCATCCACTTGGCAAATGAAAAAAGAAACCAATCAATCAAAACAACAAGTGGTTGTCCTTGAATGAGTAAAATATGCAACCAACATGCTCACACAATAAAATGGCAAATGAAATATGTGGCAAAGCATGCACAACCAATTCTAGCATCTATCAAGTAATTGGCGATGACTAGGTCATCTATATATGAGTATATTGACTTAGGAGTCAAATGAGAACATTTGATCATAGGTCATACTCATCGTTTAAGCTCAAGTGGGGTTACCAGTTTTACATAATGCATTGATGTGTTCACACCGTTAGAGTTGCTTTGACTCAATTCTAAAGCTCCCCTAGATGTGAGATCCCCCCTAAGAGGGATGAACTGACCTTGGTTTTTGTTGATGATGACTTCATGTAGGTGTTGAATATGTGGATGCTCAACGTTGATGTAGATCATTTGGAGCAATCCTTTGGAGTGATTTGCACTTTCAATATAAACGGGCTAGTCCCACAAGGAACAAACAAGGATATCCATAGACATAGAGTGATGCACACAAAAGATGATGTCTATGAGAGCATTAGGTTACCTGTCGCTTGTCTTACCAACAAGAGGGTTTGTGACTCCTTGAACTAGTGCAAGGTGTGGAAGTTGATTGCACTTGTTGTTGCCAAAATGATATGAGTGAAATATGTTGGCGGAGTCACCCTCAAGAACTCTCTAGTTCTTCTTATTCGGGATCCACATCATCTTGATGGGAATCCTTGGAGTTGTAGTCGTACTTGATGAAGTAGAACTTGACGTAGTCTTGGGAATCCACTTGACCAAGGCCTTAGGAGCTTCTTCAAATGCATCAATCTCCTCTTGAAGCTTATCCTTGCCTTTTTTGCTTGTGGTCTTGTGGTGGAAGATCATCTTGCGCTTGTGTCCCTTTGAAGGAAGTAGGATCATACTTCTCTTGTTGAGGAACAAACTTCGTCTTGGGGTATTGATCTTCTTCCCACTCAACTCCATTGGCATTGAACTTTTGTTCAAAACCAACACCTTGGTTCTTCCGGTGCCTTCCTTTCTTGCATACAATTTCCTCAAATTGCTTACTCCCGGCAAGGCTCTTGTAAACACCTTTCTCTATGATTCCCTTCAATAAGCTATTTTCTTGCTCAAGTGTAACTTGGCTAAGAGAATCATTAGTGGAATCAAGAGAACTACTAGAAGCAACATCATTTGATTTAGCATGATATTGTTACTACTAGAGGAAGAATCCTTCTTGTTATTGTTACTAGTCTTGACTTGAGGCATGTAAGTAGATAAGAGTAAACGCTTGGCAATGTAAGAAGAACTTTTCTTACGAAGATCATCATTAATTGCCTTTAAGAACTCATGCTCTTGCTCTAGGTTGAGATTTTCAAAGCGTAACTTCTCATGAGTCCTTAAAAGTTCTCGATGATCTTCTAAGATAGTTTCATGAGCCAACTTAATAGTGTTTAGTTCTTTAGTTAGAATCTCAATCTTCTCCTTATCATTGTCATTCATTTTATCTTGATTAGCATGATTAATTGACGTTTCATCATAGTATTCATCACTAGAGTTGTCAACAAGTAAATCATCATCACCTAACAAGTCATCTTCATCCACTACAAAAAAAAGACACATCCGTGACATTTTGGGCCGAACGAATTTTTTTCTGTCATACATATGACACTTCTATGACGATAATTGTGACAAAACCCGGTATCATCATAGACAAAAAATGGGCTCCTACTTCTATGACAAAAAATCATGATAGAAAATGGGCTTTTCGTCCTGGGCGGGCCGGAGACGCAGCTGCATGACATTCTTTGGGCCGTCCATGACGGAAAAAACCATGGTAGAAGCAAGGGGGAGGAAAATTTCGGGGAGTTGCCGGTTACGGTGGGAGGTCGGGGGCTGAGCGATGCGCGTTTCTCTCGTACACGTACGCGCGTGTGTGTGAGGCGTTGGCTCTAATTGAACCCGAGCGAGGCGTTGGGCTCTAACTGAACCCGAGCGATTGCACTGCAGGCTACGCGTTATTGAACCCGAGCGATCGATCGATGGCTGTTAACTGAGCCCGATGGAGCGATTTCTTCGCTACTGCTGCTAACTGAAGCCGATCGATTA
>NC_057804.1:121093250-121139375 GCF_018294505.1 Triticum aestivum
ATCGATTAGATGAACAATGAGCGTTGCGGGGTGGGGGGTGGGGGGGTGGTTGAACAGTGAGCGGTGGTGTTGCCTCTAGATGAACAGGACACCATGGTGTGGAGGGCTGGATGAACAATAGACGGTGGAGGGGTGGCCATTGAGGGGTGGTTGAACAGGACCCCGTGGTGTGGAGGGCTGGATGAACAATAGGCGGTGGAGGGGTGCCCGTGGAGGGGTGGTTGAACAGTAGCCGGTGGAGTAGCGCGCGGTGGAGGCTGGATGAACAGGAGCCCATGGAGGCTGGAGGAGGTCTATGGTAGCCCGTGGAGGCTGGACGAGGTCGACGGTGGAGATGAACATTATCCCGTGGAGTCCCATTTTGCAGTACGCCACACCCCTCCCGATGAACAGGACCCCCGTTTCGACCGTAGCGCTCCAACACAAGTCTGTTTTGTCCGTTTTGCGGTACGCCACACCCCTCCTGATCAACAGGACCCCTGTTTCGACCGTAGGAGGTCCGTTTCCTCCGTTTTGCGGTATGCCACACCCCTACCGATCAACAGGACCCCCGTTTCGACCGTAGGAGGTCCGTTTCCTCCATTTTGCGGTATGCTACACCCCTCCCGATCAACAGGACCCCGTTCCGAACGTGGCCGGTCGAACACAAATCTGTTTCTCTGTTCTGCGGTATGCCAGGCCTAGTTTCCATCGCCTGTTCTGTCCAAGCAGGTTGGCTCCCACGCGTTCCGTTGCCTCCCGATGAACACGACGCATTCCGTTGCCTCCCCATGAACACGACGCATTTTGTTGCCTCCCCATGAACACGACGACGACGCTGTTTCTCCGTTCCGACCCAGCCATGTATGTATGCGCGAGTAGGCGTTCAAGACCCTGCCCGTATGTACGTACGTGGCCGTATTTTCTTTCTTGCACCCTTGCCATTGTACGTATGTGTACATGCTACCTGCGCGCCTCTACATCGACATGTGCGCACCTCTACTACGACACGTGCGCGCCTCTACATCGACCAGTATGTACGTACACGTTCGCGACCAGAATGACAACGTTACGTACGCTTCGACCAGGTGGGTCCCGACTGTCAGGCACTTCCTTGCCTGCGAAGATGTAGCTGGAGGGTCCCAGTAGTCAGGGGGCGATTTTTTTTGTTTTTTTGCCCGGACGCACTTCCTTGCGTGCGAAGGTGTCGCTGGTGGGTCCCAGCGGTCAGGGGGGCGAATCATTTTGTTTTTTTGCACGGACGCACTTCCTTGCGTGCGAAGATGTAGCTGGTGGGTCCTAGCAGTCAGGGGGAAATGCTTTTTTCATGAAATACAATGGCCCGTCCGGTGGGTCCCAGCTGTCAGGTGGAGGAATCATTATTTTCCGCGTAATAAGGAGGCACTTCCTTGCTGCGGTCATGGACCCAGCTGTCAGCCTCTCCACGTACAGTCCACGTCCGATGGAAGCCGTTCCTTGATGACGTTGACCACGCCGCACTGAGAGCACCAGGGCAGTGGACGACGGTGAGGCCTAGGAAGGGGACGACGGGGAGCCGGGGAAGACGCGGCAGTGGAAGCCCACGCGGAGAGGAGTATGAGGGTTCACTGGTTTGGCTGCGGTGTGAGGCTGCCGTCGCTCCAGGGCCTGGCCAGCGGTGGGAATAGTAGGGGGCGGTGAGGCCTGCGCGGCAGCACATCCGGCCACGGGAGGCAGGAGCATGCGGCACGACCGGCGCTGCTTTGGGCGGCTGGAGCAAGAAGACCAGAGGTTGAAGAAGCACTACGGCCGTTGGATGGACATTGTACGGTCACTGGAGCTAGAATCGTTCATATTGACTAAAGTTGACAAAGGCCCCCCGTCCCAGTCAACTTAGTAGGCCCACAAGTCAGCCTCCCACCAAGGTGGGTCCCGGCTAGCAGGGGGAGTATTCATTTTTTTGTGCGTCCGAGCTGACATCGCGGGGAACGTTTTTTTCGTGAAATATGCTGGCCCATCCGGTGGGTCCCAGCAGTCAGGGGGGAAACGTTTTTTTCACGAAATAAGGTGGCCCGTCCGGTGGGTCCCTGCTGTCAGGTGGAGGAATAATTATTTTGCGTGTAATAAGGAGGCACTTCCTTGCGGCCGCCTGGACCCCGCTGTCAGCCTCTCCACGTACAGTACTCTTCCGATGGAAGTCGGTCGTTGAACACGTTGACCACGCCGCGCCGAGAGCACCAGGGCGGTGGTCTGGATGACGGCAAGGCCTAGGAAGGGGACGATGCGGAGCCAGGGAAGACGCAGTAGTGGTAGCCCGTGCGGAGAGGAGTACGAGGGTTCACTGGTTCGGCTATAGTGTGAGGCTGCCGTTGTCACAGAATAATAGGGGGTGTGGGTGAGTAGAGGGATGGCCTGGCCAGCGGTGGGAGTAGTATGGGGCGGTAAGGCCTACGCGGCATCACAGCCGGCCACGGGAGGCAGGAGCACGCGACACGACCGGCGCTGGTTTGGGCGGCTGGAGCAAGAAGACCAGAGGTTGAAGAAGTACTACGGCCGTTGGATGGACATCGTACGATCACTGTAGCTAGAATCGTTTATATTGACTAAGTTGACAAAGCCCTTGGTACGCGTCAACTTAGTAGGCCCACAGCTCGGAGTTGGCAGAGAACATATAGCCCATTTGCGATTTGTAAGAATGTACAACCCATTTTTCAGTTCTAATGGAATTTACTACAGCCCATTTACAGTTTGTTAAAAGTACAACCCAACTTCTAGCTAGGACAACGATTAATAATTTCAAACAACCGCTCAAAACATAATAAAAAAATTCCCACATTTTGATGGGATTCGAAATATTTTTATCCGAAATTTCTAGTCAGGTTAAATATAATTTCAAAATAAAGTTGTATCACGTTAAAATCCAACGAAATATTGCGCGTGCAACAAGTAATGAAAATAAAATTTCCAAATTCCAAAAATAATATATTTTTCAAACTAATTTCGTGTTTGGTGCATAGTAATTGCCTAGTTATTATAATTACATCCCATTTATTATTTCTTAAAGTCTATTTTCTTGTTAAGCCTAATGCATACCTCCTAGGAAACTTTGCAGCCCAGCGGGGCGGATAACAAGTTGACCCGGATATTGCGTACAACTGTCGGCCCAGTTGCATTGCTGATGTTGAAAAAAAGGCCTATGTAGTACAGTACAACCTAACATGGTTACTCAGCCCACATTCAGCGACGCCGGAAAGGCCCAAACAAGGCTTATGTACAACTTTTTGAAGTCACTGAGCTCAACTAATAACTTAAGAAAAAAATTAGATTACAGTGGAACCTAATTAAAAGCTGTCATGAGCAAATAAATAATTCAACAGGTCCCACTTGTGCGTGCGCGCGTGTGTGTGTGTGTGTGTGTGAGAGAGAGAGAGAGAGAGACCCATCGGTCGATGCTCGTAAATACATCTTTCATCCATATGCATTGCTGATGCTCAGTAAAAACTTATATAGTTGACACAATCATATAGAACATCATAGCACACTGAACTTGCATACAAAAATTTCACGCAGGCGGCACAATCAGGATGGAAGCAGTGGATCGCTATGGGAAGGGCTATGTTGTAAACCACGAAGTCGTACATAATGGTTCGTCATCTTTATAAATGACGGGGAAATATCTTGAATGTTATGCAAAGAAAACAGACAGACAACACAATAAGTTCTGCTAGCACATTAAGTTGACGTAGAACCCTTTCTAAAAAAAGTTCAGGTACAAAATTAGAACAGGTCACAATAAAATGTACTGGCATATCAGTGCTTCAGACACATAGCTCGGATTTAACTAGTACTATCTGACAAGATTCAGTTGTTACCTCAAATTAGAGCACATCCAGGCAGCCAGCCCTGCCTCTTCTCCCAAAGAAGCAGTGGCCTCCGCCGCGCGATGGAGTAGGCCCTGTGCCATCCATCGTTCCGAGCAACACGGGGAAATACCGACGTTGACTCCTGTAATGGACGTCGTCAATGGACCCTGGCACTAGCGGCGGCGGCAGGACTTCGATTGATGGATTGACCACTTCTTTGACATGCACGAACACTCGATACAGGTACATCCCTAACATGGTCCGCGGCGGCCTTGGTGGCGACGAATAGTACAACCCCGGTTCCTGCACCAGTATCTCAACACCAATCACCTTCGGTATGGTGGACGACTTCTTCATCCATGCCATAACAGTCAGAGCCCAGCTCTCTGGAGGAACAAACATACTTACGAGCTCACCTCCAAGGTCGTTGATAAGCTCGTTCATGGACTCACTGTTCCAAGCATGTCGAGGCATGCCGTGGAAGGTAAACTTTGTTAAAAATTCAAGCTCAGAGGGCACCGAGCCCCATCCTGGGTGCCACCGATCAAAGCTCACCAGCATGCAATCGCAGAACAAACGCTGGGAAGATTCGAACACACGATTGCATTCAAAAGTTGTCCGGAACCTGACGAAGAAATCAGCCGGTGGCGGACAGACTTCGACGAGCAAGTCACTTATTTGGATGCCGTGCGCAATGCCAAGAGCTTTGACAAGGTCGTCCGGCGAGATGGGAGGCCGGTCGCCGTTGATGGTTACCATCAGCACTTTGTCAGCAAACTGGTCGTCAAGCGCTGCCATGCCACTGTTGAGCGACAGCACGCAGCGACCGAAGGCAGGACGGACCTCAGGATCTCCGGCTCGGAGATCCGCGTTAACCGGCGACATGATAGTGTGCTTGAATATAGGGAGTACAGGAGGGGGATTTGGTGGAACTGGAGTAGGAATCAAGATTCCAGAGGTGGGGGAGGGGCGGGAGATTGGGGATGAAAAGGTAGCATGAATTTCGAGCACGCGTCAATATACTCTTGGCGCGCAAGCGCACGAAAACACCGGTGGCGCCCACATGTCAGCCTAAGAGTCCTTATTCTTTCTTTTTTGGGGAGCCCGGCCTTTTTTTCAGGATCTTTTGAGAGCCCGGCCCGAGAGTCACAATTGACCTGTTTGGCATTGCGTTACTACTCGGCCCATATTCAACGACACCTCACTGGCACAAACAAGTGTACATCATCGAAAAGACAGTGAGCTCAAATTATCTAACTTGAAAAAAGGAGATATACTCTGAACACTGGAGAATGGTGATGCCCTCATTTAGCCCACCAGTAGTTCGAGACAATAAACAGTTCGAAACAATGATATATACAACATTCAAACACTGACTAGTGACTACTACTGACATAAACAGCAAGACATGATAGTTCATAAGAAGTCTTGCTACACCACCAAAACGTACCCATCTGCAGCACTCAGACTCTCGTGATCCAGACGAGAATGACATTTTAAACAGAAGCAACTATTACATAGAAAGAGTGACATAGATGAGGATGACCAAATGGCAGGGAATATGCATAACAAAATAAAGAACTACCCATCCAGAACCAGCAAAGAAAAAAAAGTCATTCGAAGAGATGATCCAACACCATCATAATTTGCAGCCCCGCTTTAGCGACCAGTGATCCGGAGACACCAGTACTCCACCCTTTTGATGCAACAGCCCAATTACCTATCAACCTGAAGGCTTGAACCACATCACTGCCTGTCGTAATTGAGACATCCAAGGATCAAAGTTAATCTGGATGCCTTTGTCATTCTCACCTTCTTTTGGCTACAGGCTGTATCATTGACAATCAGGGGAGTTTGCTCCTGAACTCCTAGGGCTCACCGTGTAGACACAGTTTTCCATAGAAAGCAGAACCTCTATGCCATCAAGGTCCTTGCCAAGGGTCATCTCCTGGTTAATTGGATAATTGAGTCCGAGAAATAGAGAGTGTGAACCAAGGCTGTTTACCCGCCTCCAACTAAAAAATCCTAAAGGCCCCAACAAGCTGGTATCCTGCTCATAGACGTAACAGCCACTGTCCGGATACTCACATATTACACGGTGCTTGTATACAGTGGTTTTTTGCAATATAACTTTTCTGGCTCATGTGTCCGAATGATCATCAGTCTTTTGCCGTTGTCTGATCGAGCGAGGAACCAGTTGTGCTTCCCTGTTTTTGGCAAAGGTGGTGTAATTACAAAGGGCAGTAACTGTAGGGACATTGCATCATATCAAAAAGGACATGCATTGTTAATGTAAGATCAGCATTATTTAGAGTATGAGTAGGATAATGCAAGAGACAGCATTGATATGTCCCTGTTGGAACTGGGAGGAAAATATAGGGAAATGTATACTGGGTTCGAAAATATACAAGTGCCATGCATGGTTATACTCATGTTATCTCGCAATCGATTCTTCACAGGAAACTACCATGTCATGCATGTTATGTAATCATGTTCTGTCCTCACAAACAAATTCTTCAAGGTAACTAACAGAACATGCATTGTTATATACTCGTGTTCTGTGGGCAAATTTTTTGTGAGGATATTATTCTAGCCATTGATTGCTGAAGGGCGAATATAGGTATGTACACATGGTAAGCATTGCAGGATTTCACTACTTCCAAATATAGAGTTCTCCATATGCACATTTACTTCCCTAATGTATGGTTAGATGAAACCAACAGTGTGGTGCATGTTTCTACATCATGAAAATGAGTAAACTAACATGGCCATTGATACACACTCATATTTAGTAGTAGTATATAGATTACTGTAAAATAAGGATAATATCCATATATTCCTAACCGTTTGATTATTCAGGGTACAAATTGGCTATAATGACATGGGCACAATCGCATGAATTAACTCATTCCAAATATAGCTGATTTACGGCGTCTCTAATATATTGCCATAGTTCTACTCAAATTCTGCTCAAACAAGGATATGCCAATCGTCACAAAAAGTTCAAACAGTGTCATGGCGTCATCATTAACATGAGATGGAAACAACTTACACGCGCCATCCCAGCAATACGTGGTGCCATCTGCTTTGTCGATCGCGTAGATGATGCCATTGTGTTCAATAGCATCACAGAAGTGTGTATCAGCTTTGACGATGATCCACTGCGAGCCGAGTTGTCTCCAGCTAAAAAAGGCACCAGCGTAAAGATAGGTGAGTCCGCGGTCGAACAAGGCAATTAGCTTGAAGTCTGCGTAATTCGCATGTCGTGTGGGTACTTGGGAGATTACAATCTTCTGCAAAACATGGTCCGTCCAACTAACGTAGTAATCTAGATGACTTGGACCGCGATGGTAATAATCTATATAATCCAACGGAGGAAGGATAATCTCATGGGAGGTCTGGAAGTTCACGAGCGCCAACTTTTTACCGTCTTATCTGAAGGCAGCCATCCGGTGAGAGTTCATGTCGACCCAGTACATACCTGCCAAGAAGTTTCGGGCGATGGTGATCGGATCGATGTCGAGGGAAATGATGTACGGTGACACACTACATACCTGCAAAGAAGTTTCGGCTAATGGAGATCGGATTGAAGTTGAGGGGCATCATGCACGCCTCCGTATCATGGTGAGCCAATCTCGCAAGACCAGATAGTAGCAAGCAGGGTGTCTTGAAAAGCTTAGGCCTCGCTTCGATGATGGCCATGTGCATGTCCCTCGAGCATGCAGCCAGCAGCAGGGCGGTCAACATATCCATACACGAACAACAGAGGTCGAGGATGTCACTAGGGAGATTGCTCCAATCGCGGCTCATATGGATGCAGCGCGGTTCGTGTTTGGCCATGGTGGAGTTTGGAAGGGGGCTTGATTTACGGGGGAGAAGGATGTCGGTGCTGGAGCGGCTAGCGAGGGAATAGTGGTACTGGGGGAGGCGAGTGAGGCGACGGTACACGGGGGCATAGTGAGATGGAGACGGAGACGGAGACGGAGAAGGAGATGGAGATGGAGTGGTGCTATGGGAGCGGAGAGGGAGACGAGGCGAGGCGCCAATGTGTTGAACAGCGGCGGTGACAGACTGCACAGTGCACAGGTGAGTCTGACTTTGGTAACCCGAACACGCCGCCTCACCTGGACTAGTGTCAGGCGCAGGGTGTTGTCACTTCACTGTGAGGACCGAACGAATAGTATTTTGACCATCAAGTGTACCATAGTTGTACTACTACTACTACTACTAGTAGGAACATGAGTACTCCAGTATTGTATAGCGGAAATAGGTCTCCCGTGCTAGCATGCCTGTTCACTTCATCGTTCAGGTATCATCCATATTGCGAGCAGAACCAAATTTTTCGTGCATGCCCAATCAACGCCCTGCCGCAATGCATGCAGTGGTCATTCTGGTGCATCAAGGACGGCATGCAGATCGTTCCACACTTGAGAAGAGGAAAAATGGAAAGGTAGAACGCGGCAGCAGAGGAAGAGAACGTTGGCTAACGAGGCTGGGAGGGGATCGAGCAGCAAGTTAATGCTCCACGCCTAAAGGTTTTGGGAAAACCTGATTTTCATAAGGTGACTTATACTCTCCTAAACGGAGGGAGTATTCCTTAACCAGAGAATGTTGTGTCTCCCACTCACGCGCTCAAAAAAAAGCTACGACACATTTTTTTATCTGTTTGCATAGGTCCCACCTATTAGGAAGGATGGGCACGTACACGAACATATACGACTCCTCAGTCTACCCGCATAGCCTTTTCATTTAGTCTACCTAGCCGTCTAATCAACTGCCTGCACGCCACTTCTCCCATTTACTTCTCCATCGGGAACCGATTCACCTCGGCTTCTTCACCTCCCCTTCGTCTTCATTTGCATCCAAACCCCACTGCATTCACATTGTTTTAACCTCTTTAAATAATCATCTACTACTTCAATTAGACTAGCCATCTAATCCTAATTCTCCAAACCATAGCCATCCGTTCCAGTGGTTCCAAATGGCGAAAGAGATCGAGATGCGGGTTTTTAGCGTCCAACATGTCCTCATCGAAGGCTCGGTGCGCATAGTTGCCACCGTCACCGTCAACCCAAGGGTTGTTCGGCAGTGGATCAACAATGTATCCAACTCCCTCGAAAAGGTAGAGACGAGGGTCATCGATCTCAACGCAGAGTACACGGAGTGTGCCCCTGGGAAGATCCAGCACGCCGCCGTCCTTCAGCTGTGCCTCGAAGATGATGTTTTGGTTTACCACATCATACACTCGCCCTCCATACCAGGTGAGATTCACGATTTCTTGTCTCAGGAGGACGTATAGTTCTGTGGGGCAGCCATCTAAGGGGACAAACAGAAGCTGGAGCCGTACAACCTTGATTTGAAAAGCATCGCTGACCTACAAACCAGAATCAAAATTCCTGTAGAAGATTGTGCTAAACAGACACCATCCCTATTCGACGTAGCAAATTTTGTGCTCGGTACAAATCTTCAGAAGGGTGACGAGACGGTGGCATTAAGGTCGTCTGGATGGGAGAATTATCCCTTGATGTACGAGCGGATAAAATATGCTGCCTCGATGCCCGTGTGAGTTTCGAGATAGCTGCAAGGTCCAAAGAGCTTGTTGCGAAGCCGTCTCCCACAGAGTATGAGAACAAGAAGAAGAATAAGAAGATGAAGAAAATGCTGCACCAGCAGGAGGGCATTATGGATGGATGAACTATTTCCTCTCTTGTAAAAATATTATTCCCTCTCGGTGTATATTGATATAGATGGAATATTTCGATGGTGTGCATGTCTTTGGAACAGAGTAGTAGCGTGGGTCCGCTTGACTATAAGGAACTATTTATCCGCATATATAGCTTTCTCTGCTACTCCTTCCAGTGCTCGGTATGCAGTGCATGTGTCCGTAGACATGACAGCTTGTCCATGGAAGTTCAACTACGGCGATCATCATGTTTCATCTCGCGATTCCCACGACGCCTCTCCAACCCACGGCACCACGCCCCCCGACGTGCGCCTCACCCCTCTCGGCCGCACCGCCCCTCTGCCTTTGTGTGCATGACATGTGGGCCACCTAAAATGCGGCGAACATCAAGTTTCTACCACAGCCACCCGCGATTCCCACAACGCCGCTCGAACCCATGAAACCACATGTCCCCCGACCTGTGGCTCACCCCTCTTGGCCCCACTGCCCCTCTGCCTTCGGGAGCATTACATGTGGACTAGTCACCTATCGGGTCCACATGTTATTGACTCAAAGGTAGGTGTAGTAAGGTGCTGAAGCTCAGTCTCGACGGCCCTGAGAGGGAATGTAACTCCTGCGCCAGGGCTTGTGATGCTCCCGCAACACGAACTCGTGCCAAACTCGAGATTTGTTTCTTTACTACACATGCACGCAACGATTTAATGGACATTGTAATCTCAACATGTGATGGGGAGCTCTAAATTTGAATTTGAAACTTATAAAATGAAAAGATTCAAAATCAAATAAACTGGGAGAGAGGGAGTATATCATAGGATGTGTCCCATACAAAATAAGTCCCCTGGCTTGTCACCGCGAAGATGCGGTTAGAAAGGAGCACATCGTCTTCCTACTCGTACGACAACAAATCAGCCGCAGACAGCATGGTCCGCCTTTGACCGCCATGTGCAAGGTTCGTGCTATCTTTTATTCAATCTCACCGTGGTTCCATCGTACCAATTCATGTGATGGTCTGTTGCATGGCTGATCCCAATGTTGGACAAAGGTTCTACGAGAACGGTGTCACTGTTGTAAATGTTGTGCAAATTGATGTTGGTACCTCCGTACGTATGCAAGCCAATCTCCACTCGCACCGAGTCTAGCCTGTGAAACAGTGGGCAGGGGGAGAATTAGGAATTGGACACGGAAGTAGTCTTTAGAATGCATTTGCTACGTGATCAAACTCATCTTACCTGCTCATCGGAGGAAATCCGAGTACCCCTCAACGTCGGCATCTCAAGGGGCGTCAACTTGCAACTACGGCCACGCCGCGCTGGAGAGACCCCCAAGGAAACATCCTCGTGCGTTCCACGGAACATCAAGATGCATTTGTATGAGTAGTTTATCTTGTGAAAGAAAAGGATGAACGAGGGAAGGCCTCTAGAGGTAGAGATGGACACTACTACTACCAATGTGCTGGCCCGTGCATTGCAATGGATCCAAACTAGTAGAATAATACTTGTTCACGTGCTTGAAATATAATAACTCTAGTTTTGATATAAATGTGTCAGCAAACACGACAGCTTGTCCATGGAAGTTGAACCACGGCGACCATCATGTTTCTTGTTTCTACCACTGCCACACCCACACGCGATTCCCACGACGCCGCTCCAACCCACGACACGACGTCCCCCGACATGGACATGGATCCTCTGACGTGGCTATCACTGCCTTGCCCTGCCTTTCCTTCGCTGACAGGTGGGACCCACGCTTATGGGTTCCACATGTCAGTGACAGAATGGTAGGATTGTTCGTGCCCCTCATCCCTCTCGGCCCTACCGCTCCTCTCCCTTTGTGTGCATGACATGCGGGCCAGCTGAACTGTGGCGACCATCAACTTTCTACCACAGACACACCCGATTGGACGCGGTTTGCCTGCTCCGCTGCTGTGCTCTGATCCGTACTCCCGCACCATCGAATTTTCATCCAGCGGCTGTGACACATTTCGTCCCAGGCATCAACCCTCAACTGGAGTACTTATGTACTACAGGTAGTACCCGCCGGGTGGCCATCTACGCCTCATAACGCCCCGACGCCCAGCTGTGGTACCCTCGCCACGACCATGCCACCACCGGCCGGTTCATCTCGAACGAGTGAGTCGCGAACCATGCCACCACCATGAGAATGACATGTGGGCCAGCCGCATTTAAGGTCCGCATGTCATTGACTCATAGGCCGGGCACTGAGCCACTGAAGTTCGGTCCCGTGGGCCCTGGGAGGGAAATGTAACTCCTGCGGCAGGCCTTGTGGTACTCCCGCAGTACGAGCTCGTGCCAAAACTGGAATTTGTTTCTTACTACTACCAACTAGTACTAGTAAGGTACACATGCATTGCACGCATGAGATTCTGGTGGTTTGTGCATTATGCTTCTACATGTGGTGTTTTCTGGATTCTAACATGTGGCAAAATCTGGTGGAATGTAAGGTTAGGCAAGTTTGATTAACTTAGGTGAGTGTTTGGTTCAAGCCACACCTTAGGCAAGCCACACTAAGGCCCCACATGACATACACACAAAAATGTGGCAAGATTCCCTTAGGCTTGCCAACTTGTGGCTCTCATTTTGAAGAACTTAATAACTTTGCCTGAGCTTAGTTGTAGCAAAGTTAGTCATGAATTAAGTTCAACCATGGAGTCTTCTAGATTATACATGTGGCAGAATCTGGTGGATGATATCCAACGGCTAGTAGTGCTCGGATTTGCCATCTTTGTACCATCGGACTGGCTTCATCCAATGACCAACTTTCAAAGTTTTTCACACACTATATAGGGGGTATAGATATAGCTGTGTCGGTCCGTTGCAATGGATCCAAAGTATATCTATTTAGTGGAGTGCACTCTAAACACATTATCTATTTATTTTTCTCTAACCTTCCGTAGCCATGAAACCAAGCCACATAAGCTTCATGGGTGCCCCCCACATCATATTATTCATACTACGTTGATTGAAGAAAAGATAAATCACCCAAAACAAGATCTTCTCGTTTTTTGTTCCTACGATGTTGTGTCGTGCACGTATCTACTAGTTGTATAGTGGTAGTACTAGTAATATAGTATTAGGAGTACAAACTTGGTAGTACTAGTAGGAGTAGTACTAGTACGTAATGCTCCTACTCTATCAACGAGCCCCGTCTGACACAAAATTTCTTGGCTTCCGTGCTACAACTAGATCTTCCCCTTGTTTCTGTTTTCCAACCCGGCGGCAGGTGGGGTGTCGGTTTGCTCAACGACGGTCCCACATGAAAGTGAAAATGCTAGGCACAGAGGCGAAGCTACGTGAGGGCCAACACGTGCCCTGGCCCGCCCAACCTAGCAGGACTTTCGTAGTTGTACATCCAGTTTTGAGGCATGGAACGTCAATGCAAGGGTAATTTCTATAGCCTGGCTAGACTGGCACGCCCAACGTTTTTCTTCAAGCTCCGCCGCTGCTAGGCAACATGCCTTCCCTAAGCTATGTGTCATGCCGGACGGGCCGTGTTGTACTCCCGATTCCCGGGCGTGTGGGGGTGCGACGCGAACGCGGCAGGCCTTTTCCTTTTACTAGCAATGTGCCCGTACATTGCGACGGATCCAAAGTAGTAGAATAGTAGTATTTGTTCACAAACTTGAAAGAAATCACTATTGTTTTGATATACTCCTAATATATTACTCCCTTCATACCTAAATATTTGTCTTTTTGAGATTTCAAATGGACTATCACATACGGATTATATAGACATATTCTAGTGTTTCTAGCAAGATGCTCGTGCGTTGCATGAAGTTGATGGAAAAGGTAAGCACAACTTATAAATTGACGGATGGAGTACTAGTTACAGTGATGCATATAATTAAGCAAAGGGATCGCACATGTCGGTATTGACTGGAATGAGAATGCAACATCACAATAAGAATTAAGGCCACGATGATGCGATCGCAGTGGTGGTTACAGAAGGCAAGAAAAAAGATGGATCCACGAACGTACAACCTCCTCCTCAACTTAGTGCGCCGGGCCACCGACCGGCGGCTAAGGAGTGGCGGCTTTTGTGGCGAGGTCGAGGTGCTTCTCAACAAAGGCATCCAAAGCTTCCAGCCGGTTGAGGAAGGCCAACATTGTAGCGTCCTCACTGGCCTTGTAGATACCTATGTACACTATTTGCTCATACGCGTGGATGTGTAGGTTGACGAATTCTTGCAGGGCGAGGCGCCTCGCGGCGAGCGCGACCTCCAGGTGCACATTCTTCGTGACGTCGGCGGGCAGTCGCTGGGCCACCAGTGCTTGAAAGAGGTTCCGGCCATGGAGGCCGATTAGGGTAGCAGGCAATGAGAAGCCCGGGCGCCCGGGCTGGAGGAGTACGGCAATGTCGTCCGCGAGCTTCTTGAGGACGGTGAACTTGTTGCTGGTGGCAACGATCATCTGGTCCAACTGAGAGTCGTAGTTGGCGTCGACGGCGGCCATCCACCAGCCAGTCTCCAACACCGTCTAGAGACGATCCTCGGCGCCATGCCGCAGGCCGACGTCGTGGACCATCTGGCGCAGCCGCTGGCCGCTCATGCGCATCGCCGCCATGGGTCTGGAGCAAGCTCTTTTGCGCTTAGTGTAGGTACTTAGGCAAATGCTTAGGTGTGTACGATGTGGTAGATGCATCGGAATGGAGGGGCGCCTTTATATGAGAGCAATGAGGGCAAACTGCGTTGCATTCACATCGTGCAGCCTCTTTTCCCGGACCTCCTCCCATTACTTCCCTCATGCATTAATTGAAGGAGGATGCATTGGCCGTTCAACATATCAAGAACCGCTACTCCCTCCCTCGTCTGCATTAAAGCTGTATCGGGAACTGCGCCGCCCGCTGTCAAATCGAATACTCCCTCCGTCTAGGTGAGTATTAGGCTGGTCATAGTGGGAGTAACATAGGTAGTAACATAGATGCCACATAAGCAAAAATGTTGATGTGGCAAGTAGTTAATGAGGAGAGAGGCAAATAGAGTAACCTAATATGTTCACATAGCGCTTTCCAATGCAAAATGAGTCTACAAGACAATAAATGAACATGTGTAAGTTACTACACATATGACACTTCCCACTATAAGGGTAGTAACATAGAGTAGTAACGTATGCATGTTACTACTCTAAGTTACTCCCCACTATGACCATCTTTAAGTCATCTTACGAAAAACAAATACTAGTAAACACATAGGCGTGGTGCATTAACTCTCACATTGTTTCTTTTTTTTTGACATAAATAGAGGAATCAACCAAGAAGAGATGTGGGGCTTGTATGCTTTTAATGACTTGAGACTATCAAACATGACATGCAATGGTCAGTTCGTTGCACAAGAACAAATACAACCCATGTCAGCACACACGCATCTTATAACATCACATACAATGGCTATAAAAGATGAATGAGACCAAATTATATCTCATCTAGATGAGTTCTAGCAAAACTGTATTAATAATACTTAGTACTCCTGCGCCATGTATCATATATTAGGCTGGTTGTAATGGGGAGTATCATATAATAGTATCATGCATATGATACTAGTGTATGATACTACATCCATAATGCATGGTATCATATGTTGGTATCATATAGGACTAAATTTATTGCCATGCATGACACAAAGTAGTATATGATACTCAAGCTCCTCTTTCCTCATTTAATTCAATGACACCTCATCAAAATTACTTAGTTGGCATGCATGATACTACCTATGATACTCCCATTACGACCAGCCTTAGTATCATGTAGTACTTTATTTATTGCCATGTGTCGATGTCAAAACCGGCGGATCTCGGGTAGGGAGTCCCGAACTGTGCGTCTAGGCGGATGGTAACAGGAGACAAGGGACACGATGTTTTTACCCAGGTTCAGGCCCTCTCGATGGAGGTAAAACCCTACTCCTGCTTGATTAATATTGATGATATGGGTATTACAAGAGTTGATCTACCACGAGATCAGAGAGGCTAAACCCTAGAAGCTAGCCTATGGTATGATTGTTGTTCGTCCTACGGACTAAAACTCTCCGGTTTATATAGACACAGGAGAGGGCTAGGGTTACACAAAATCCGTTACAATGGGAGGAGATCTTCATATCGTATCGCCAAGCTTGCCTTCCACGCCAAGGAAAGTCCCTTCCGGACACGGGACGAAGTCTTAAATCTTGTATCTTCATAGTCCGGGAGTCCGGCCAGAGGTCATAGTCCGGCCATCCGGACACCCCCTAATCCAGGACTCCCTTAGTAGCCCCCGAACTAGGCTTCAATAACGATGAGTCGGGTGCGCAAGTTTGTCTTCGGTATTGCAAGGCGGGCTCTTCTCCAAATTCCATGTACTTGTCGGATAGTGTCCGGCTTCTGGTGCGTGTTGCTCTCCTCAGCTTCTGTGCCCAATAATGACCATCTTCCACGTGTCAAACGAATGCGAAAAGCCAGGGAGTTTTTTTGTTTACCCCCCGGCCTCGTAAATGAGCCGCTTATAAAAAAGAGGCGGGGATTTAGATCCAATTCACACCACCTTCCCCCCGCGAGTATTCATCAGAGCGCTTTCGACAGAGATCCATTCCACCATGGCCGGCCGAAGCAGCTCCTCCTCTCGCCTCTCCAGCCCTCGGCCCGGAGACTGGGAGTGGTGTTCCGTCCCGTATAGCAAGATAGTAGTGCTTCAAACCAAGGGGCTCCTCCCCCAGCATATATGGTCCTAGTTCGATCCAGGATTGCCACCTATAGCGAAGGAGAGCAGGCGGAGAGCGCCCCCAATCCCTCTCAAGGAGAGCGGGTGTGCCTAGTTCCTTATTTAATAAGAGGACTTGGATTTCCAATTCATCCGTTTCTCCGAGGCCTACTGGAGTTCTACGGCCTCTAGCTACACAACCTCACGCCTGCCTCCATACTGCATGTTGCGGGCTTCGTGGCTCTCTGTGAGCTGTTCTTGGGCATCGAGGCCCATTTCGCACTGTGGAAGAGGTTGTTCTGCCTTGTGCCCCGCTCTCAGGAGGGGTCAATTTATCAAGTGGGCGGAGCCGAACTATGGCGCATCGTCGGGATCGGATATCTATCTGGTACCCCAAAGAAGGCGTCCGAGGACTAGCCTTCGGAATGGTTTTATATGGATGACGTCCCCCTGCCGGACCCTGCACGGATCGGCCTCCCTGAGTTTAATAACGCTTCGTTGAAGAAACTCCTGAGCTCGCGCCCACGGAACCCTCAGAGGGAAACGGACAGGGACGTTCTTTACCTGATGAGCCGGATAAGGTTGTTGGCTCATTCCGGATTGACCATGATCGAGGTCATGGCCACATGCATTACACGAGGGGTGCAGCCGCTTCAATACAGAGGCCACCCCATGTGGGATTTCAACGGGGAGGACGACGCCACCCGGTGTGGTCGCAAGGGGCCGGATTCGGCTGTCACTTTAATGAAGATTTTGTCCGCTTTGTACAAGGGAGAAGAAGAGGAATTCCTCTGGGTCAACCCGCGGGGCGGATTCTCCATGTACAATCCTCCAAGCTGGGTGAGTGAACATTTTCACCTGCCTACCTGTTTTCAAATTCCCATAATTGAGTACTCAGCCTAGTAATTCTAACGCAGGAGCTGCGCCAGACTATGAAGGAGATAAGCAGCCCTCCTCCACAACCCGAGGACCTGGAGCGGTCCCTCGATCCGGACTCCCAAGAGGACCCGGATTTATGTGTGGAGCTAATTGATGGGGTGTTTCATCAACTAAGTAAAGACAATGCCTTAGTGGCCATTACGGCCGACTATCCCGGATTACCTCCAGCCTTAAAGGTAACCGAGATTGAAATCCCAGTACTTTCAAGAGGATCCATCCATGCCTTATTTTGAATGCCGTAAACCAATAGTGTTTCATTTTGCAGGGGAAATCCTTGAGGCAGAGAGCCGAGCTTGCGATGGGCAGCCAACAAGGGCCGCTGAAGCCAGGCGGGCTAAAAAGAAGTGCGGACCAGATCGAGATTCTGGCGCAACGGTACGCGCGTAAATTTAACGCCTTGGGTTTAAGCCCTCAAGTCACACTAACACTCATGCTCTCCTCAGGAAGAAGAGAGCCCACCGAACTATATCCACCGGCCAGGCTTCAAGGCCGGGTACGGAAGCGGAGGCGAACACGAGGCGCGCGTCGGACGTTCCTCCGACAGAGGATGCAGACGGGCTTTCTACCACCAATTCAGAGGTGGAGAGTGCCATGAACCACAGGCATCGTCAAACTGTTCTTCATGACGCATGTTTTTCCCTAGAGGCGTGGGACGCCTTTAATACAGGAGATGCGTACCTCCGTGCCGCTCAAAATGGTCTAGCCAGAGCCATAGAGCAGTATGTGAAAGACATACGGGTGAGTAAATCTAATGGTTATATATGTCAATAGCCCCCGAGACTTGAAATAGTTAAGATAACTGATTTAAGGATCATATATTATGCAGGATCTTACAAAAAAGAACACGCAACTGTCCCAGGAGCTGGAAGAGTGCAAGGCCCAACTCGAGGCCGCACTGGCCGCTTCGGATAGTGCCAAGGGGACCCCCAGGTAATATATGCTTCAAAAAATAATTCCGTTGTGAAGTGCGGCATGTGTGCAATTCTGACGGTAACAGTGCAGATGGGGCCGGAGTGAATCCGGACAAGCAACAACTCCTATGCCAACTAAAGGCTGGCGAGAGTGTGTTGACGAGGGTGAGGCAAGAGAAGAACAAACTTCAAGATGCCAATACTCAGCTGGGCGAGGAACTAAAGGATGTTCGTGCTCAGCTGTCTGATTCCGTAAAGGAGAATCGGCGACTTCGACGCGACATTTTTAGTAAGTGCTTGAACGAATCTTTGAAAAATAGTTCGGCGAGAAAGTCGATTGACAGAGCTATGTCTGTAGGTATGTTGATAGGTCGTCCTGCGGAGGAAATGCCCGGTTCAGCCGGGGACCTTCTTCCCGA
Source organism: Triticum aestivum (assembly GCF_018294505.1). Lineage (NCBI taxonomy): Eukaryota > Viridiplantae > Streptophyta > Magnoliopsida > Poales > Poaceae > Triticum > Triticum aestivum. Next base: position 121,111,708 of record NC_057804.1, read on the forward strand.
GCTGTTGCAACTGCACGAACGAGTTCGACAGGCGATGCAAGGCGTTGTCTAGGCTATGTGGCCATCCCTCTCCATGCCCGAAGGCCTTGGAGAGCTTGCGGAGAAGCTGAAGGGAGTGCGGCAGTGCTTCCAGTTATGGAATATATCAGCCTGCCGTCAAGGTGCCAGGGAGGCCTAGGCCATGGTGAAGACTCGGTACACGAAGGCTGACCCAAACCACATGGCCAAGGTCGGCCCTGTGGGGCCTGATGGGCAGGAGATTCCTGTCAGTTTAGTGTATGGCCAGGTAGAGCTAGCTGCCAAGTATTCTCAACAGGACTGTAAATTAGACAGCCTGTTGGATGGTATTGAAGAAGAATATACCGAGCCAAATTGACTATGTAATTTAAAATGACATGTAAAATGCCTTCTAGCCGGATTGTAGATCGTTTGTCATTGCGGACCTTTTCGCTTCAACCTCTGGACCTGATAGTCCGGAGTGTGTCCGAATACCTTCTCAGTTATGTAAGAACCGGGGCATGCATGGAGACCAGGGTAGGGCTCATAAGTGCTTTAGCAGACAAGTGCCCAACTAGTTATGTTATATTACATGGTTAGTAAGAAACATCTTCCAGGGAGAATAGTTCCGTTAGGGGTTCCTTTCCCTGGGAGGCATGCCCTAAAGTGCATGTCCGAACTGCAAGAAAAAAGCAGAAAAGCATCTGGGGGCAGATAAATAAACAAGAAAAATCATCTTTTAGTTCACCGACCGAATATTCCCTTAAGAACGCTAGCTTTCGGCTTCACCCAGTCTGAGGTACACATCCGGCTGACCCGGCAGTAACAATCGGAGAGGTGCTCCCTTTACCACCTAGCCGAACAAACGAGAACGTAGGGGTAAGCACAGGAGCCAGGCAACCCAGCTTGGCCAAAACTTAAGTCACATCGATGCATATAATGGTGTATAAAAGGCTCATGCGGAAGTGTCACACATGTTTTGGGCATGAGGCGCGTTTATATAAACTTCTGATAAAGAAGCCCCAGGTATAATGAGCGCGGGTGGTGTGTCAAGTATGTGCGAACAACGCGCAAGCAAGCCCCTAAGGGCTTGGGAGAAAAAGGTGGGGAGAAGGAGAAAAATACCAGGCAGCTAATTTGATAAAAAAGATAAAATAAAAAAAGGGCAGAGGAAGGAGACGAACACGGAGTCCGGCGCTAGGCGTAGAATATTCGTAGGCGTGCTGCGTTCCATGGGTTCGGCTCGAGTCGGTTGTCCGATGCGTTTTGCAGATGGTACGCTCCACCAGTCAGGACTTGGTCGATTATGAAGGGACCCTCCCATTTGGGCTTTAGCTTGTCCTTTTTTCTTGTCCGGCAGGCGCAGAACTAGTTTGCCAACGTTGTAAGTTTTGGCCCGTACTTCTCTACTTTGATATCTTCGAGCCTGTTGTTGATAGAATGTGGAACGGGCTTTTGCTACGTCGCGCTCCTCCTCCAATGCGTCCAAGCTGTCCTGCCGATCGAGCTTGGCTTCTCTTTCTTTGTACATGCGCAAGCGAGGTGAGTCATGAATTATGTCGCAGGGCAGGACTGCCTCTGCGCCGTATACCATAAAAATGGTGTGAATCCGGTAGTGCTATTCGGCGTGGTCCGCAGCCCCCAGAGTATGAAGTCAAGCTCCTCTACCCAGTGTGTGTTAGATTCCTTGAGGGATCGCACTAGTCTGGGTTTGATGCCGCTCATGATGAGACTGTTGGCTCGCTCGACTTGACCGTTGGTTTGAGGGTGATAGACTGAAGCGTAGTCCAGCTTAATGCCCATGTTTTTGCACCAGAGTTTAACTTCGTCGGCCATGAAGTTTGTGCCATTGTCAGTTATGATGCTGTGGGGGACGCCATAATGGTGTACGACCCCAGATATGAAGTCTATCACCGGTCCGGATTCGGCTGTCTTTACAGGCTTGGCCTCTATCAATTTGGTGAATTTGTCCACCATGACCAGTAGATATTTTTGCTTGTGGGTTCCTCCTTTAATGGGTCCAACCATGTCAAGCCCCCAGACCGCAAAAGGCCAGGTAACGGGTATGGTTTGTAGGGCGGTAGGCGGCATGTGGCTTTGGTTAGCGAATAATTGGCAACCGACGCATCGCTGCACTAAGTCTTGAGCGTCTGCCCGGGCCGTCGGCCAATAAAATCCGGTACGGAAGGCCTTGCTTACAAGGGCCCGGGCTGCGGCATGGTGTCCGCCGAGTCCGGCATGAATTTCAGCCAGAAGATTTCGCCCTTCCTCTTCGGAGATACACCTTTGAAGGACTCCGGTTGTGCTTTTCTTATAAAGCTCTCCCTCGTGGACTTTATAGGCTTTAGATCGCCGCACTATGCAGCGGGCCTCGTTTTGGTCCTCGGGAAGTTCCTGCCTAGTTAGGTAGGCTAGGAATGGTTCTGTCCACGAGGCAATGACTGCCATTATTGTGTGGGCTGACAGTGTTGTTTCGTTGGCGGAGCCACCAACTGTGTCAGAATGTTCGGTGAGGGGTAGTGTGCTTGTGTCCGGGCTGTTGTTTCCGGACTCTCCTTCCCATGATATGGATGGCTTGAAAAGCCTCTCTAGGAAGATGTTGGGAGGGACGGCATCGCGCTTTGCGCCAATGCGTGCCAACACGTCTACTGCCTGGTTGTTCTCCCGGGCTATGTGGTGAAATTCGAGCCCCTCAAACCGAGCTGACATCTTTAAGACAGTGTTGCGATAAGCTGCCATTTTCGGATCTTTGGCATCAAAGTCTCCATTTATTTGGGATATCGCGAGGTTTGAATCCCCACGGACCTCTAGGCGCTGAATGCCCATGGAGACTGCCATCCGGAGACCATGTAGAAGGGCATCGTATTTGGCCGTGTTGTTGGAGTCCGTGTACATTATCTGAAGTACGTATTGGACTGTATCTCTGGTTGGGGACGTCAGAACGACACCAGCCCCCAGGCCAGCCAACATTTTGGAGCCATCGAAGTGCATGATCCAGTTGGAATATGCGTCGTACTCTTTAGGGAGCTCGGCTTCAGTCCATTCGGCGATGAAGTCGGCCAAAACCTGCGACTTAATAGCACGTCGTGTCTTGTAAGTTATGTCGGACGGGAGGAGCTCAATGGCCCATTTGGCAATCCGGCCTATTGCGTCGCGGTTGTTTATAATGTCATTGAGAGGTACTTCGAAGGCTACTGTTATTGAACACTCTTGGAAATAGTGTTGCAGCTTCCGGGATGCCATGAACACCGCGTATGCTATCTTTTGATAATGCGGGTACCGTGACTTGCATGGGGTTAGGATAGTGGACACGTAGTAAACTGGTTTTTGGAGAGGGAACTTGTGTCCGTCCGTTTCTCGTTCGACAACGAGCACCGTGCTTACAACTTGATGGGTTGCCGTGTTGGGCGTGTTGGGCGTGGCCAGGACCAGATTTGTTGCCAATATGGCTTTGATTTCGTCGAGTCCGGCCATGGCGGCATCCGTCCACTCGAAGTGTTCGGTGCGTCGCAGGAGGCGATAAAGGGGTAATGCCTTTTCTCCTAAGCGGGAGATAAAGCGGCTTAGAGCCACCATGCATCCAGTCAATTTTTGTATTTGTTTGAGGTCTTTTGGGATGTCCAATTGTGACAGAGCTCGGATCTTGGCTGGGTTTGCTTCAATTCCTCTGCCTGATACGATGAAGCCCAAGAGCTTTCCGGCTGGTACGCCAAAAATGCATTTTTCTGGGTTGAGCTTAATGTCATATGCTCGGAGATTGTCGAATGTGAGCCTCAAGTCGTCTACTAGAGTTTCGACGTGTTTAGTTTTGACGACCACGTCATCTACGTATTCTTCAACTGTTTTGCTGATCTGGTTGGCCAGACATGTCTGAATCATGCACTGATATGTTGTGCCAGCGTTTTTGAGCCCGAAGGGCATCGTGTTGAAGCAGAATGGGCCGTATGGGGTGATAAATGCCGTCGCAGCTTGGTCTGACTCTGCCATCTTGATTTACTGGTAGCCAGAGTATGCATCGAGGAAACACAATGAATCGTGTCCTGCAGTGGCGTCGATGATTTGATCGATGCGGGGGAGGGGGAAGGGATCCTTTGGGCAAGCCTTGTTAAGGTCCTTAAAATCGACACATAGGCGCCAGGATTTGTCCTTCTTTGGTACCATTACGAGGTTTGCTAGCCAGTCCGGATGTTTTATATCTCTGATGAATCCGGCCTCCAATAGTTTGGCTAGTTCCTCTCCCATGGCCTATCTCTTGGGTTCAGAGAAGCGCTGAAGAGTTTGTTTGACTGGTTTGAATCCTTTTAGGATATTTAAGCTGTGCTCGGCTAGCCGGCGTGGGATTCCTGGCATGTCTGAAGGTTGCCAGGCAAAGATGTCCCAATTTTCCCGTAGGAATTCTCGTAGTGCGGCGTCTACATCGAGGTTTAATTGTGCCCCGATGGAGGCCATTTTTGTAGGGTTCGTTGGATGGACTTGGAATTTGACTATTTCGTCCGCTGGTTTAAAAGAGGTGGACTTGGATCTCTTATGTAGTATCACACCATCCGTGTCCATCATGGAGCGCAACACACTTAGTTCCTCGGCCGCTAGGGCTTCGGATAATGCTTCGAGGGCCAGTGCGGCTGTCTTGTTTTCGGCGTGGAGCGCTGTGTCCGGATCACTAGCAAGAGTGATGATTCCGTTGGGTCCGGGCATTTTGAGCTTCATGTACCCGTAATGGGGTATAGCTTGAAAAATTGTGAATGCTTCTCGCCCTAACAGAGCGTGGTATCCGCTGCTGAATGGGGCCACTTGAAATGTGACCTCCTCGGATCTGTAATTATCCGGCGTGCCGAACACCACATCCAGTGTGATTTTCCCTAAACAGCACACTTCCCGGCTTGGTATTATTCCTCTAAAGGTTGTGTTGCTTCGCTCAATGCGGCTCCAGTCGATTTCCATTTTTCGCACGGTTTCCTCATAGATGAGGTTCAGTCCGCTGCTGCCGTCCATGAGTACCTTTGTAAGCCGGAAGCCGTCCACTATCGGACTGAGCACCAATGCGGTTGGTGCTCGGGCTGTCCGGAATTTAGGTTCGTCACCGGCATTAAAGGTAATAGCCGTGTCACTCCATGGGTTTATTGTTGCTACTTGGTAGACTTCGATAAGGCTGCGGAGCGTTCGTTTTCTCACATTGTTTGATGTGAAAGTCTCGAAGACTGTTGACACCGTACTGGCGTTTCTGGGGTGGTGTTCTGCGGATTATGGAGTTAGAAGCTCCTCGCCACTTCTGGGCACCTGCCGGAGTATCCAACATGCTCTAAGGCTATGAGTTGGTGTGACTTCCCCTGAACTATGAATTTTACAGGGTCCATTGAGCCATCCCTCCAGTACGGTCCCATACTCTGTAGAGGGTTTTTGTTTTTTGCTGTTTGGCTCAGGTGCCTGGCGATAATGCGCCCTCTTGTTTCGTACTGGGATTGTATTCAGGGCCGGATTGTCCCAGAATTTAGTTTCGGTTTTCCGAACGCTTTCTGTCGCACAGTACTTTCGTACTATGGATGTCAGGTCGGTGAAGCGTGTAATTTCGTGGCGACTTATGGCGTTGAGGATTCCGATGTCCGTGCAGTTGTTACAGAAGAATGAAATTGTGTCTTTCTCACGGCAGTCCTTTATCCTGTTCATAACCAGGAGGAATCTGGCCCAGTAGTGGTGTACTATTTCCCTGGGCTCTTGCCGTGTTTGGGATAGATCCCTTATATTTGGCTGGGCGGGTGGATTTAAATCCGGAACCTCGCCCGATATAAGACTCAGGGGCCAAGAAATTTCCGGATTCGGAAGCTTATTTTCTTGGACGTTATTCAATGAATCAGGCCTGCTGCCTGACTTTAGGTTCAGGGCTTGGGCAACATCCTCCCCTCCGCGGGTATCCGGCTTGGAGGGGTCGGGAATCCGGACACATCTGGTCTTTAGGATGGGCGAAGATTCGCTGCATTGTTCTTCCACCACTTCAACGTGGTGGGTGACCTGGGGAGAGTCGATCTCTCTCTGATCGGGTTTAAGACCAATCTGGCCGTAATCTGTAGCGACTCCCAGGGCGGCATGCGATCCAAGAGCTCGTTTAGGGAAGAGAGCTCCATCAGATCTAACTGCTCGGCAAGTTCCGAGCTGATGTGGAGATTGCTTTTGATGGCCCGAGAGGTCATCGTTGGCGTGGCGGCCGAACAGGCGGTCATCAAAAAACTGCCTAGCCGGAGAGTTTGGCCGACAACCAAAGCTCCTTTAGCAACAGCACCATCTTTAAAGAAGGGGTGCGGCATCCTTCCTGACGGTGACGACACAGAGGAACTCTCAATGAAAGCACCAATGTCGGTGTCAAAACCGGCGGATCTCGGGTAGGGGGTCCCGGACTGTGCGTCTAGGCGGATGGTAACATGAGACAAGGGACACCATGTTTTTACCCAGGTTCAGGCCCTCTCGATGGAGGTAAAACCCTACTCCTGCTTGATTAATATTGATGATATGGGTAGTACAAGAGTTGATCTACCACGAGATCAGAGAGGCTAAACCCTAGAAGCTAGCCTATGGTATGATTGTTGTTCGTCCTACGGACTAAAACTCTCTGGTTTATATAGACACCGGAGAGGGCTAGGGTTACGCAGAGTCGGTTACAATGGGAGGAGATCTTCATATCGTATCGCCAAGCTTGCCTTCCACGCCAAGGAAAGTCCCTTCCGGACACGAGACGAAGTCTTCAATCTTGTACCTTCATAGTCCGGGAGTCCGGCTAGAGGTCATAGTCCGGCCATCCGGACACCCCCTAATCCAGGACTCCCTCACCATGTATGACACATAGTTCACGAGCGCTCTCTATATGTACCACCTTTTTTTTAATTTCAAGTTTTGCTCCATGGCGCAATCCATCGATACTACTACTGTACAAAAGTGGAGTATATACATTTTTTAAAAGGCTACAGGGCGGGGCAGTCTAGCTCGGTCGGTTTCACGAGAGGCGAGGGCCTTTGTGATGTGACGACTCATTAATGATGTCAAATCGAATAGTACTGCACCACTCGCTGCATGCCCGATGCCTCCATTAAATCCCTCCGTTAAACCCGCATGCAAACCGAGAATCCTACTCCGGCCACACGTCCGTTCATGAGCGGGCCGGAATTAAACGCAACACCGGCCGAGCTCCTCCCATCCGCCCTCAGTTTAAACGAGGCCAGACACCGGTCAAGCTCCTACCGTCCGCCCTCTATTTACACGAGGCCAGACAGACAGCGGGCAAGAATCGCACTCCTCCGCCGCTCCCCCATCTCCTCCTTCACCATTTTCTCCACCCTTCCGATGGCTTCCGATGAGCCGTTCTCCGGCATATTACCCAGCTGGGTGGCCCGCCGAGCCCTCCGGATACGGGCGAGGCCGCTCGGTGCTTCACCAACCTCGCTTGGCCCGATGGAGCCAGTTGCCGCCCCAAGCAGGCGCGTGGTTCAGCAACTCGCCGCTCCAGTTCAGATCGATGAGGAGTGGCGAGTTGCTCCACGCCGGCATGGCGGCGAGCACGCCGGTACGGGCGCCGTCACTGCCGCGTCGTACCGCACCACCAGTGTCTGCGGTGGTCGCGCCTCTCGTGTCTGTGGGCGCGCCTCCCGTGCCTGCGGCAGTGCCATGCAGGCAAAGATAGAAGCCGGGTGCGTGGAGAGCGACGAGTCGGTGGCCAGCTTCTCCGTGTCCGCCGCCATCATTGAGGAGAAGTAGAACATGGGAGGCCGCCGCCACTTGGGACCCATGAAGGCCACCGCCGAGGCGACGACCGCTGATTCTTCAGGTGGTTTCTTTGCTGCTTCGTCTCTTCCGAGGACCTTCGTCGACTCCGCAAGTGTCTGACGGACATGAGGAAGACAAAGGGATCCGCGGGTGACCATTTAGAACTAAAATAAGTCTACATATATCCATTTCTGGGACAAGTATTTCCGGACGGAGGGAGTATTAATTATACAAGAGAGCCGGATTGGCACCTCTTAGTTCATGTAAATGTAATGAAATCCATCATGTTTATATCAAGATCCGACTTTTTTATACGAAATTCTTCATGCTTATATGAAATCAGTCCGTGTTTGCACGAATTTCATCTGGTTGGTTAGAGTTGTAAAAATGTATGCCGCTGGCATTTGATGTCGTCCTCCGCGGAAGGAAGCGGGAGGAAATTTGCCGGCTGCCGTTGGAGATGCTCTTTATGCTGGAAATAATAGAGTGACATCCAATCCATTTGAGTTAATTGCCTGTATGATTGTCCCTCTATAAAAATTTAATTGCATGTACAGTGTACACGTGACTTGTAGGGTGGCTACAGCTTCGTACAGAAAGTTAAAAAGAAACAAGTCCATCCTTAATATTCTAAGTACTCTGTGGGTTCCACTGTCAGTACAGTAGCGAAAGAAGTATATATTAAATAAGTAGAGTAATATATAATATAAAAAACTAAAGTTAAAAGACAGAATTCAAACTCATGTCATCGCGTTGCGAGCATCCGGCGCTAACCAGCCCAGCACATTTTTGTTGTAAACCATGCTGGAGATATATCTCCATGTCTACTCTTATATATACTCCATTCGTTCCTAAATATTTGTCTTTTTCAGATTTCAAATGGACTACCACATACGGATGTGTATGTAGACATATTTTAGAGTGTAGATTCACTCATTTTGCTACGTATGTCTTTTCAGGAAGGGGTCAGATTTGTCCTTGATTTATTTATGAGGTATCCAGATGGCACTACACCGCCAAGAAAAGAGGGTAACATCAAAATTATGGACTACTTTTTTGAGTATGTTGGTAAGGTCCGGTCATAGTCACTTGTTGAAATCTCTAAAAAAGACAAATACTCCCTCCGTCCGGAAATACTTGTCATCAAGATGGATAAAAGGAAATGTATCTGGATGTATTTTAGTTTTAGATACATCTATTTTTATCCATTTTGATGACAAGTATTTTCGGACAGAGGGAGTAGAAAACAGAGTTGGTGATGATGGTGTGCATGCCATCCTGCAATATAGGCCGTCGGATTTATATCTAACGGATAGGAAAGAAACTATGGCAATTTTGCAAAAATATAGCCACACGTCTCTCCACGTTCGCAAATAAGGCCTTCCCTCGTTCAGCCTTTTCTCTCACAAGGTAAACTACTCATACAAATGCGTCTTGATGTTCCGTGCAACGCATGGGCATCTTGCTAGTAGGGAGAAGGAGTTTGTGTGACACATATCTAGCTATATTAAGGGATAGGTAGATAGCATATGTGTGAGAGAAATTATTATACTTTGAGACATTAGTGGCTGTGGGTGGGCGGAACTAAAGGGGTGGGCATGTTATACATAGAGAGCGTGTGTGTTTATGTGTGATAACTGGGTTGAAGTGATAATTCGGGCAGCTAGCTAATTTCTTTTAAAATAGTTGCTGCGATAATTGGGTTGAAGCGATATATTTTATGTCTGCCCCGAATGATTTCAGATTCACTAGTAGTAACAAAGAAAAGGTTGCCTTGTTAATTAACAGAAAACAGGGTGAAAACTATCACACGAGGCCGGTAAAAACAAGGCACACTAGGTTCAGCGTCATCGTCACTACAGCTGTGCATGTGCGAGAAGTCTACATATCGAGGGGGCTACCGAGCGAGGCACCGAGACACCATGTTTGAGAGAGAAACCAATTAACAGATTATGATCAGATCGAGTTGTCACCCTTCTGCTGTCGTTGCTGGGGGGAGAGAAAGACGTATCGAGAGTGTGCGCGGTAGGCACAGAGGCACAACTAGCGAGTGTGTGTGTGTGTGTGTGTGTGTGTGTTTGAAAGAGGAGTAGATAGATTATTATCAAAATCGATGTGCCACCCTACTCCTTCGGTGCCGGATAGTGTGTGTGTGTGTATGTTTGAGAGAGAATCCAGTCGATAGATTAGTATCAAGATCGAGGTGTCACCCTACTCCTTCGGTGCCGGGTAGTGTGTGTGTGTATGTTTGAGAGTGAAGCCAGTCGATAGATTAGTATCAAGATCGAGGTGTCACTCTACTCCTTTGGTGTTGGGAAGTGTGGGTGTGTGCGTGTGGGGGGGCAGTGACACTCACATATCTCTACTCTTATAAAAAAACAGAGTTGGTGATGATGGTGTTCCCCATCCTGCAATATAGGCCATCCGATTTATATCTGACGGACAAGAAGGAAAATATGGCAATTTTGTAAAAAGATACCCACACCCCTCTCCGCATTTGCAAATAAGGCATTCCCTCGTTCATCCTTTTCTCCCACAAGATAAACTTCTGATACAAATGCATCTTGATGTTCCATGCAACGCATGGGCATCTTGCTAGTAGGGAGAAGGAGTTTGTGTGACACATATCTAGCTATATTAAGGGATAGGTAGATAGCATATGTGTGAGAGAAATTATTATACTTTGAGACATTAGTGGTTGTGGGTGGGCGGAACTAAAGGGGTGGGCATGTTAGACATAGAGAGCGTGTGTGTTTATGTGTGAGAGACTTGTAGGATGGGGTAGAAAGATGAATTTAACCCTGACGGAGGGAGAGAAATACACGAAGTGCGCGTGTGTGATTACGATGCCCACAGGGAAATGAGATATGTATGCGTGTGAGAGAGATTGCACAATTCATTCACGTATCACTATCTAGCGATCGTGGACGTGCATCGCTTGAACATAAGTCAATATCTACTTCGTATCGTGGCCAAAGGTACAATATCGATTCAACACTGTAAAGATTGGACACTCACATTTCACATTTTTTTCTATTTAAATAAACCTTTTCAGCTGTGCATGCCAAAGTTACAGTGATGTTTCTTCAAACAACCAATGTAGCTATCATGCACATGCACCATTGTTACTCTTCCATTCAAATTCATTAGTCTTGGATTTAAGTTTCTATTTTGAAGTAATATATGTAATATTCAGATATGAATTCGATGGGTATGCAATTTATGAAATGGAGGCTATGTAATCATATGAGGTAACACTTTTAAGTAGCTAACTACAATATCCATTTCTTTTTGTGCGCCTCTACACTAACACGTCAATGCATTATGTTTAAAGTAAATAACCAGTGGCACTAAATTATCTATTTACACGAGAAATACATAGGCTGAGCGTTTGATCCCATTTTTTGTGAACGTGCCACTACACCCGTACGATTGGCCGCGCCCGTGTGAACGTCCAAGTTATCAGCGCATCATCCCGAGTTATTGTCTTTTTTTCTGGGGTGGACTTCACACCAGTTATTAACTGCTGACGCGTGCCCCGTGTACACAGTCTAGCATGACCTTCCTGCTAGCACAGTCCAAAATTAGTTGAAACTGGATACGAACGATCCCGCAGGTGGCAAAATCTCCCGCCTCCATCTAAAATTTCCGCCACCTTAGTCTTTAGCATGCGAAATCCCCCTTTTGTCCTTGGTGCACGGAGACCAACACTTACAATACCGCCCTCATCTACATGATAGGTCGGCGCTGCTTTGGTAACTTCCGGTTCCCCCCACTACACGACACCCCCATTTCCTCTCCCCCTCCCGCAAAAACAACTAACTCCACAGCACCAGAGCATCTTACATCACACCGTCCGTACTTCATCGCCCTTTCTCCCCTCCCCTCTCGAAACCCTAGACTGCTCATCCACCAGCGTACCATAGCCCATTCACTGCCAGCGGCATCCACCTCGCCGGATCTGCTTCTGCGGCCGCATCTACCCCTCCCACCTCCCCTAGAAACAAGTAGACTGCTCATCCACCATTGTACCACAGCCCATTCAGTGTCGGCCTTGTCAGCAGCGCCTGATCTGCTTCGCCGGTACTCTCGTCAACCGCCGCGCATCTGCAACGGATCATTCATACTCCCCACCGGAGACGCTTCATCCACACACCCCCGGAGCCGCCCCACCGACGCCCCCGTCGACGGCCTTTGATCCTCTTCGCTGACACCTTCCTCAACCCTACCGGAGCCGCTTCGCCGACACCATTGTCAACCCTACTGGAGTAGCTTCGCCTATACCATTCTCAACCCTACCGGGGCCACTTTGCCAACTCACAAGTCCACGGCCTCAGATCCGCTTCCTCGCACCCTCATCCAACCTACCGGAGCAGCTTCTGATGCCCCGTCCACGGCCGCAGATCCGCATCGTTGACACCACCCTTAACCCAACCACCGGAGCAGCTTCTGACGCCCCGTCCACGGCCGCAGATCCGCATCGTCGACACCATCCTTAACCCAACCACTGGAGCAGCTTCTGATGCCACGTCCATGGCCACAGATCCGCGTCGTCGACACCATCCTTAACCCAAACACTGGAGCAGCTTCACCTACGCCCTCGTCCATGGCCACAGATCCGCTTCGCCCACACCATAGTCCACCCTACCGGAGCCGCTCCACAAACACCCTACTCGACAGTTCTAGATCTCCTTACCAGACCCCGACAGCCAGCGCAGCATCATCACCCTCGACGTTTCTAACCTGACTCCCACCGTCTGGAGAGATGCCAAGCACCCGCCACGACCTAGGTACTTGTCACCTTTAAACCCATCCAGCATCACCTGCCCGATGTACTTCAAATATACTAACTGGTCGCTGTTACCTGTTATGCAGCTGGAAAAAACTACAAGGATGATGTTTCTTCTGGATCTAACAGCTTGGCCAACCAAGATCCTAGACTGAGGCATTGCTATGATCTTGTAAGCGCGTCTCTCTCTCTCTTGTATTGTTCTGTGCCTGCCAACGTGCTTTGCTAGGATTTTCGACCAGTAATCCCTTTGTGCTGACAATGATTTCTACTACTGGCTGCTAAATTAGATATGTAGATGTCATACATGATACTACCTCGTACCTCCGTTCCTAAATATAAGTCTTTTAGAGATTCCACTATAGGCTACATACGGAGCAAAATGAGTGAATCTACACTCGAAAATGCATCTATATACATCTGTATGTGGTCCATACTGGAATATCTACAAAGACATATATTTAGGAACAGGGGCAGTACATTACACAAAATCGTAGGTGGCATGTGGGAATTCCAGTGCACTACATTAGGATCCCTTAGAGTGCCTGCTAGTCTAGCATACAGAGTCATGGCTAGTTTATGGTACGCACACAATCGTTAATTGGTGGTTTAAATATGCGCAAAGGATATGCAATGTAGTATCATGTAGAGATGTCTGAAATTAGCTGTGTCAACTTGCAGATAGGGTTACACAATGAAAAAGTACAAGATGTATGTGGCAATTTCATGGAACATCGCAAAAAAAGGAGAGGCAACGGTGAGCCTATACAGTGTGCTATGGTACGTCACTCCTCCATTGCAATCATCATGACATGTTATTTGTATGCCAGTTCTATTAGCCAAGTTTCTTAGGGACAGTTACTACGAGTTATCCTAAGAAAATAAGCACATGTGAATATAAGCTCCATGTAATACACCAACCAGTTCTTTTCATTGCGTTTTCAACTTATCTTTCGTATGATCAGTGGAAAGTCTAGATTGCATTATATATTTTTCATTTTTTCTGCCCATATGGAAATTAGTTTGACTTGCAAACATCCCAAATTGAACCCAGTGCAGTAATTAATATGATAGGAAAACAGACCATCACTATTTGCTCAAAATGCAAATACAAAGATACCATCTACTTGGCACAATCTACTTTGGTCAATGTTTTCCATAGAGATCTCATTGCCTAATTTAAACGAAGAATGCATGACCCACATTTAAATGAAGAACAATTATTTATTGAAATTCGATGGTCCAAGTGGCTGGTTATTATCATATAGCAGCACCACCTGAAAGCATCATATAGCAGCAACAACAGCTCATAGCTATGCATCATACAGCAGCATCAGTCTACAATTCATCATATACCAGCAGTATCTCATCGCAATTCATCATATAGAAGCAGCAGGAGCAGCTCATAGCAATTCATCATATAGCAGCAGCAGGAGTAGCTCATAGCAATTCATCATATAGCAGCAGCAGGAGCAGCTTGTAGCAACTCATCATATAGCAGCAGCAGCAGCTCATAGAAATTCATCATATAACAGCAGCAGCAGCTCATAGCAACTCATCATATAGCAGCATCAGCTCATAGAAATTCATCATATAGCAGCAGCAGGAGCAGCTCATAACAATGCATCATATAGCAGCAGCAGAAGCAGCTCATAGCAATTCATCGTATAGTGGATCAGAATGAAAATTTGGCAAAAAATCAGAGGAGATCCTCACCTTGTTGGATGAGCTCATCCTTCAACAGCACCTCAAGGCCATGGCCTGGGAGGAGGGGAGGGGGAATAAGGTGCCTTCTATCACAGTGTGGCATTAGCCGTAGTTGTGCAGCGCCCGCCGGAGTAGTGCGTTGGACGGACCACAGTGGAGCAGCTGCTGGAGACCATGAGAATGAGGGGCGGCACCAGAGGGAGGAGCAGCCAAGGAGATTTGCCCCTACCCACCGACCATGTAGCCTAGCTGGACATAGCATCGTCGAGGACCAGGCCAGATGGGACCAGTGGCGACGGCTCGCTGGAGGAACCCTAGTGCTGCAGGTAGGGGATCGAGGTAGAGGGAAAGGGGAGAGCAGATGCAAGCAGGCAGGGCAATGAATGCTTGCGTGTTTGTTTTTACTTGAGGGTCAGGTGTGACACGGGCGTCAACAGTTGCATTTTGAGTGTAATATAGGCAGACAACAGAGTCATTTCACTATTCCCCTTCCCTTCAATTTTTAGTGAGGTTCTACCCGAAACACCCCCCTCCAAAGCAAAATTAGTTAAGCCCAAGCCCATAACTCAAAAATGACTTCTTTATATATTTTATGGCTTATTTTGACAATATGCCCTGAAAAGGAGGAATCGAACTGGCCCTTAATCTGCAATTCAATTGTGCGTGCAATGATGAATCACTCATGCCTCCTATCTGTACATTTAGGCATCATCATACATGGCATAACCTAATACATGTGCATTCCATTGTAGAATCTGGAATATGCAATGTTTATGTTAGTTCATAAGTTGCACATGATGTTTAACTGCCCCTTAAATCTGGTCAGTCAAGTGATGGTCTTTAAGCCTCCTTCTTTGCTTCTTTTCTTGATATGTAAGATTTGCTCACACATCTGTTCAATTGCGTGTTTGCATCAGCCAGCCATACTAGGGCTGTTTGCTTTGATTACTTGTTGTTCTTGACCTAACACTCTAATAGAGCTTGCCAACGATTTAAACACTAAGGGTTGCTGTAGTGGGGCCTTGTCTAACTCATAGGTGACATAAAGGTTTGGCTGTACACTACAGTAGGCTCTCCAAGAGTACCTGGAGATCCAGTTCGAAGGTATGCCTAGTTTTGACATAGTGCAGACATAGTAAATGCTCATTTCATTGTGTGCAAGTGCAAGAGATGCGGCATGTTTCATTATGTGGTGTTGTTTTGTTATAATCTCATCCTTTTGTGTTCACAGACTGGAAAGTATGCATATTTATCTTCCAAGGAGACGAGTAACTAGTTTGTGTCACCTTGCAGAGGGGGTGCAATGAAGATAAGATTGAGGACTTCCAAGTACAAGATGTTAGGAAGGAGCCTTGCAAGAGAAGTAGGAGATGTGCTAAGCCTCTTCAACCTGCTAAGGTAAGTCACTGTATGCAACTCAATAGTTCAATTCCTTGTTTGTTTCAGGCATAGTTAATTTTCTCTTTTCAATTGCTTTATTTTTCCTCACTTAATGAGATGCCCAAATAATTATGTCTGATGTTCGGTACTTGTATCACTATTAGTTGACACAATTAAAGGCGTTACCATTTAATTACTTTGCCGAAGTGTGCCTGAAGCTTTGAAGTCTATTAACCAACTATTATTGCATGAGGCTCACAATCTAGTTTATACTACGCTAATGATTGCATAGTTTTGCCTGCTGTAGTATGTTTGTATGAAACCATCTACTGTTCATTATGCTCCCTAAGACTTTAATTGAGGTACAGAATGGCCAACTGCTTGCTTACTTATACGCAACATGCTGTATAAATTTGTAACTTGTCTGTGTTTTTGATTGGGCCCCAACATCATGCTCCTCTGGTGAGCTAAGAGGGATTTCTGTATGCAGGCCGCACAGACTATCTTTTTTTATATTTTTAAAAATATCACCTGCTTATGCTTCATGACGTGTAACATTTTTTGTGTGAAAGTGACGTGTAACATTATTGTTAGTCCTGTTTTGCCATGTAGTACAAAATAGTGTCTTGTTCGCTTCACTGTTGTAACTATATTTTTGCCCTAGTCATGTGTACTTACAGAAACATTTCAGGATGAAGTGACATCAACACAAAAATCTGCGAGCAGTGCGGCATGGCCGTTACCGAATGATTATGGATTGGAATTGGAATGTGCTGATGTTCTCGAGAATCAACTAGAGGTGGCAAGACAACGTGTACATGATTGTCAACGTATAATCAACAAGTTGAGACTAGACATGCAGGTATTAGATGCAGGAGTCAAAAAAATGAAACAAGACACCGATGTAACCACGAAGGAATTGGAGATTTTGCAGACTGAAATTTGTGCTATCTGAATCCGGCCAATCCTCTGAAGAGATTATAGTTCAAATGGAGTTAAGTTGATGCGCGTCCATGATGTATGAGCTGTATTTGCCCAGTGTATGTAATTTGCTGTTTGTGTATGCTTTATTATCACCTGTGCCGAACCATAATGCCCAGTGGGTATAATCGGCTGTAATTTCTTTATTGTATAGTGTATGATTATTCTACCTTTCTATGCCTTGATCTCTTTGTTGTATAGTGTATGCTTTTTAGAGGTGATAGTATTGAGTAGGATAATTCTTTGAATATGCTATATTGTTCAAACGGGGGCCAACTCGCCCGACCATGGCCCTTCACGGGCCGTTGGATACATGGGCCTTCTACGTCTCACAGGATCCATGGGCCTTCTACATCTCGCAGGATCCATGGGCCTTCTACGTCTCGCAGGATCCATTGGCCTTCTACGTCACGTAGGATCCATGGGCCGCCGACTCATTTATGGGTCTTGTACGGGCCTTTAGTGGGCCGTAGACGGGCCTATAATGGAAATCGTATGTTTTATGGGCTCACCATAACGGGCCGTTAATAGGCCGTATTTGGTGATGCTATGAAAATGGCCCAACATACTAACGGACCACAAACGGGCCGACTGTAACGACGGGCTGAATTTGGCCCACAAGCAGAAAATGACAGTAACGGGCCGTAAGTAACCGAATGCTGCAAATGAGCCCAAGAATAAATGGGCCCTCAGAAGGCCGAAAGTTAACTTGGGCTGGAAACGGCCCAACGGAATAACGACCCGTTAATGGGTATAAAGTGTTACACTGTTCATTACGGGCCAGTTACACCGCGGGCTCTTAATGGGTGTAAAGTAATACACTGTTCATTATGGGCCATTTTCAGCACGGGCCGCTAATGGGCTAAGAGTTACAAAGGGCCTCATATGGGCTGAAATATGTCATGGGCCATACATGGGCCAGAATTGAAAACGGGCTGGAATCATATTGGATGGCCCAGATGATGCTACTAGGCCTAATTCGCATAGGGCGTAACAGGCCTTGGGTTAGCGGGCTGTAAATGGGCTATATGCTAACAGGCCGTTAACAGGCTTTCCATGGGCCGGCCCGCCAGCTTTTGACCAAGTCAAATGGGCCGGCCCGCCAGCTTTTGACCAAGTCAAACGGGCCGGCCTTTTCACAGGAATGGGTCACTGTTGGGCCGTGCCACGTGTCGACGTATCATAGGCGCCTTCTGTCCAGTGAGTGGATGACATTTGTCCCAATGATGAGCCGACACGTGTTTCCTCCAGCCGATGATGATTTTACACGTGGAAAATCCCCATTGGTCGGGGCTGTTAACGGGTTATCAGATCCAAAACCCGACCCAATAGCTTAACGGTGTTCCGTTACAGTGGATGTCACGTGTCGGTCACCCTTGACGAAAGCACTTCTGTGACGCGCGATTTATCGTCATGGAAGTGGACACTTTCGTGATGATAATTTTGGTAATGTCATGGAACACTTCTACGACAGCACAGGTATGACTATCTTGATTCTGTCATAAAATCGTCATGGATGTACATGCATGACAAAAAACGCGACCTACTGTGACAAGCACGTATCATCACGGAAGTGTTTTTTTTTTGTAGTGATCACTATTGAAACCAACATACTCGGGATGTGATACCTTTGGGCCTTTGTAGGATCGAAAGTATGTCTAGAGGGGGGGTGATTAGACTACTTGACCAAATAAAAACTTATCCTTTTCCCAATTTTAGTCTTTGGCAGATTTTAGCTATCTTAACACAAGTCAAGCAATCTTAACACAATTCAAGCAAGCATGCAAAGAGTATATGATCACCGGAAAGTAAAGCATGCAACTTGCAAGAATGTAAAGGGAAGGGTTTGGAGAATTCAAACGCAATTGGAGACACAGATGTTTTTGTCGTGGTTCCGATAGTTGGTGCTATTGTACATCCACGTTGATGGAGACTTCAACCCACGAAGGGTAACGGTTGCGCGAGTCCACGGAGGGCTCCACCCACGAAGGGTCCACGAAGAAGCAACCTTGTCTATCCCACCATGGTCGTCGCCCACAAAGGACTTGCCTCACTAGCGGTAGATCCTCATGAAGTAGGCGATCTCCTTTCCCTTACAAACTCCTTGGTTCAACTCCACAATCTTGTCG
This sequence comes from Triticum aestivum, assembly GCF_018294505.1. NCBI lineage: Eukaryota > Viridiplantae > Streptophyta > Magnoliopsida > Poales > Poaceae > Triticum > Triticum aestivum. The sequence continues at coordinate 121,130,440 of NC_057804.1, forward strand.
GAGGCTCCCAAGTGACACCTAGCCAATCTAGGAGACACCACTCTCCAAGAAGTAACAAATGGTGTGTTGATGATGAACTCCTTGCTCTTGTGCTTCAAATGATAGCCCCCCAACACTCAACTCTCTCTCACAGGATTTGGATTTGGTGGAAAGAAGATTTGAGTGGAAAGCAACTTGGGGAAGGCTAGAGATCAAGATCCATATGGTAGGAATGGAATATCTTGGCCTCAACACATGAGTAGGTGGTTCTCTCTCAGAAATAGCAAGTTGGAAGTGCAGGTTCATTCTGATGGCTCTCTCCGCGAATGAAGAGGAGGTGGAGGGGTATATATAGCCTCCACACAAAATCTAACCGTTACACACAACTTACCAAACTCGATGGGACCGAATTGAGAAACTCGGTCGGACCGATTCAGCAAATCTAGTGACCGTTAGGATTATCGGTGGGACCGACATGCAACTCGGTAGGACTGATATGGTTAGGGTTATGGCATAACCTAATCTCGGTGAGACCGATTACACAAACTCAGTGGGACCGATTTTGGTAATAAGCTAACCAAAGAGTTAGTCAGGTAAACTCGGTGGGACCGGTTCGCTCATTTCGGTGGGACCGAAATGTTACGAAAAGGAAACAGGGAGTTTACATTGCAATCTCGGTGGGACCGATCGCTCATCTCGGTGGTACCGAAACGTTACGAAGGGAAACAGAGAGATTACAATCCCATCTCGGTGATACCGAGATCCCTATCGGTCAGACCGATTTGCCTAGGGTTTGTGGCAGTGGCTATGACATCTGAACTCGGTGGCGCCAGATAGAAAGAATTGGTAGGGTCGAGTTTGACTTTTGGTTTAGGTCATATGTGGATGTGGGAAAGTAGTTGAGGGTTTTGGAGCATATCACTAAGCACTATGGAGCAAGATCCTCATTAAGCAACACCTCTTCCCTCCTTGATAGTATTGGCTTTTCCTATAGACTCAATGTGATCTTGGATCACTAAAATATAAAATGTAGAGTCTTGAGCTTTGAGCTTGAGCCAATCCTTTTATCCTTAGTATTTTGAGGGGTCCACTTTTCTCATCCATGCCATGCCATTCATTGAGCTTTTCCTAAAATATTTATCTTGAAATAGCATTAGCTCAATGAGCTATATGTTGTTAGGAATTACCAAAACCACCTAGGGATAGTTGCACTTTCAGCAATCGATAACAAGTACCGATATATTCTTGTAATTTTATATGAGGGAAAGGCATGAGCTAACTGTTGGGGAACGTAGCAGAAATTCAAAATTTTCCTACGTGTCACCAAGATCTATCTATGGAGAAACCAGCAACGAGGGGAAGGAGAGTGCATCTACATACCCTTGTAGATCGCTAAGCAGAAGCGTTCAAGAGAACGGGGTTGAAGGAGTCATACTCGTCGTGATCCAAATCACCGGAGATCCTAGTGCCGAACAGACGGCACCTCCGCGTTCAACACACGTACAGCCCGGTGACGTCTCCCATGCCTTGATCCAGCAAGGAGAGAGGGAGAGGTTGAGGAAGACTCTATCCAGCAGCAGCACAACGGCATGGTGGTGATGGAGGAGCGTGGCAATCCTGCAGGGCTTCACCAAGCACCGCGGGAGAGGAGGAGGAAGAGAGGTAGGTCTGCGCCAAGAGGGAGAGAAACTCGTGTGTTGGGCAGCCCCCAGACCTCATGTATTTATAGGGGGAGGGGAGGGGGCTGCTCCCCCTCTAGGGTTCCCTCCCCAGGGGTGGCGGCAGCCCCCAGATCCCATCTGGGTGGCGGCCAGAGGGGGAGAGAGGGGAGGCGCACCTGGGGTGGGCCTTAGGGCCCATCTGCCCTAGGGTTTGCCCCCTCCCACTCTTCCCTGCGCCTTGGGCCCCTTGTGGAGGGCGCACCAGCCCACCTGGGACTGGTCCCCTCCCACACTTGGCCCATGCAGCCCTCCGGGGTTGGTGGCCCCACTTGGTGGACCCCCGGGACCCTCCCGGTGGTCCCGCGTTACCGATAAAACCCGAAACTTTTCCGGTGACCAAAACATGACTTCCCATATATAAATCTTTACCTCCGGACCATTCCGGAACTCCTCGTGACGTCCGGGATCTCATCTGGGACTCCGAACAACATTCGGTAACCACATACAAATTTCCTTTATAACCCTAGCGTTATCGAACCTTAAGTGTGTAGACCCTACGGGTTCGGGAACCATGCAGACATGACTGAGACGTTCTCCGGTCAATAACCAACAGCGGGATCTGGATACCCATGTTAGCTCCCACATGTTCCACGATGATCTCATCGGATGAACCACGATGTCAAGGACTCAATCGATCCCGTATACAATTCCCTTTGTCTAGCGGTATTGTACTTGCCCGAGATTCGATCGTCGGTATGCCGATACCTTGTTCAATCTCGTTACCAGCAAGTCTCTTTACTCGTTCCGTAACACATCATCCCGTGATCAACCCCTTGGTCACATTGTGCACATTATGATGATGTCCTACCGAGTGGGCCCAGAGATACCTCTCCGTTTACAAGGAGTGACAAATCCCAGTCTGGATTCATGCCAACCCAACAGACACTTTCGGAGATACCTGTAGTGCACCTTTATAGCCACCCAGTTACGTCGTGACGTTTGGTACACCCAAAGCATTCCTACGGTATCCGGGAGTTGCACAATCTCATGGTCTAAGGAAATGATACTTGACATTAGAAAAGCTTTAGCATATGAACTACGATCTCTGTGCTAGGCTTAGGATTGGGTCTTGTCCATCACATCATTCTCCTAATGATGTGATCCCGTTATCAACGACATCCAATGTCCATGGTCAGGAAACCGTAACCATCTATTGATCAACGAGCTAGTCAACTAGAAGCTTACTAGGAACATGGTGTTGTCTATGTATCCACACATGTATCTGAGTTTCCTTTCAATACAATTATAGCATGGATGATAAACGATTATCATGAATAAGGAAATATAATAATAACTAATTTATTATTGCCTCTAGGGCATATTTCCAACACTAACATACTTTATCTACTTGGATCATATGCACTTATGATTGGACCCCTAGCAAGCATCCACAACTATTAAAGATCATTAAGGTCATGAAAACCAACCATAGCATTAAGTATCAAGTCCTCTTTACTCCCATACGCCATAACCCACTTACTCGGGTTTAAGCTTCTATCACTCTCGCAACCCACCATAAGTGAATCATGAACATATTATTGCAACACCCTACAACAGGGGTCCCTCATGTTTGCGCGAGACGGAGGGCACCATAGGACAACACCATAAATAAAATATACAATCATACCAACCAAGATCACGATTAACCCACAGGACAAAACATATCTACCCAAACATCATAGGATAACCATAGATCATTGGGAAATAATATATGGAGTTGAGCACCATGTTTAAGTAGAGATTACAGTGGGGGAAGGGTTGTTACACCGCTGGATAGAGGGGGAGAAAGTTGGTGTTGATGGTAGCAAGATTGTTGATGTAGATCGCCATCATGATCCTGGCCTCGGCGACACTCCGACGCCATCGGGAGAGAGGGGGAGAGAGCCCCCCTTCTTCTTCTTCCTCAGCCTCCCCCTAGATGGGAGGAGAGTTCCCCCTCTGTTCCATGGCCTCCATGGCGGCGGAGGGGCGGGATCCCCTCCGAGACTGGATCTCCCTCTCTGTTTTCTTCTATTTCGCATTCCCCAAATCTGGCCCTTCACAGTTTCTTAAATTTCCAGAGATCCGTAACTCCGATTTATGCTGAAATTGTTACACGCTTTTTTCCATAAATTATCTTTCTTGCGCCAGAAGAAGGGCCCCAACCGAATTTCAAGGAGTGCATAAGACACCAGGGTGTGCTAGGGTGCCCGACGCACCCTGGTGGGTTGTGGTCACTGTGGGCCCCCGTTTGTGTTGATTCCAAGTCCCCAAAGTCACATATATTCCAAAATAATTCTCCGTAAATTTTTATAGTCTTTGAACTTCGTTTGATATGGATTCTCTGCGAAACAAAAAACATGCAACAAACAGGAACTGACACTGGGCACTGGATCAATAGGTTAGTCCAATAAATCATATAAAAAGTTGCCAAAAATATGTGAAAGTTGTATAATATTGTCATGGAACAATCAAAAATTATAGATAGGATGGAGACATATTAGCATCCCCAAGCTTAATTCGTGCTTGTCCTTGAGTAGGTAAATGATAAAAAAATTGATGTGGAATGCTACCTAGCATAAAGTTGATCATATATCTAATCATGGCATGAATATTAGGACATAAGTGATTCAAAGCAATAGTCTGTAATTTGACATAAAGACATCAATACTCAGTCATCCCAACAAACAAACATGTCTTTCAAAATTCAATGCTAAAGAAAGCTATCCCTACAAAATCATATAGTCTTGTCATGCTTTGTCTTCTTAACACAAAGTATTTATCATGCACAACCATGATGACAAGTCGAGCAATTAGTTCATACTTTTTAATGTGCTTCAGCTTTTTCAACCTCACGCAATACATGAGCACAAGCCATGGATATAGCATTATGGGTGGAATAGAGTATGATGATAGGGGTAAATATAGAGAAGACAAAAAAGTAAGATAGTCTCACATCGACCCGGCTAACCAACGGGCTATGGAGATGCCCATCAATTGATATCAATGTGAGGAGTAGGGATTGCCATGCAACGGATGCACTAAGAGCTATAAGTGTATGAAAGTTCAACATGAAAACTAAGTGGGTGTGCATCTAATCCTATAATGAAAAATTCCCACTAGTATATGAAAGTGACAGCATGGGAGACTCTCTATATGAAAAACATGGTGCTACTTTGAAGCACAAGTGTGGAACTAGCATGCCCCTTCTCTCTTTGTATTTTCTTCTTTTTTTTCTTCTTTGTTTACTCTTTTCCCCTTTTTTCTCTCATTGTCCGGAGTCTCATCCCGACTTGTGGGGGAATCATAGTCTCCATCATCCTTTCCTCACTGGGGCATGCTCTAATAGTGAATAATGATGATCATCACACTTCTATTTACTTATAACTCAATAGAAATAAAAATTACAACTCAATACCTAGAACAAAATATGACTCTATATGAATGCCTCTGGCAGTGTACCAGGATGTGCAATGATCTAGAATAACAACGATATCAAAAAACGAAATAGCCATGGAAATATCATGCTAGCAATCTTACGGTCATGCAAAGCAATATGACAATGAATGCTCAAGTCATCAAAACAGAGACGGTGGAAGTTGCATGGCCATATATCTTGGAATGGCTATGGAAAGGCCATAATAGGTAGGTATGGCGGCTGTTTTGAGGAAGATATACTAAGGCTTATGTGTGATAGAGCGTATCATATCACGGGGTTTGGATGCACCGGCGAAGTTTGCACCGACTCTCGAGGTGAGATAGGGCAATGCACGGTACCGTAGAGGCTAGCAAATTGCGAAAGGTAAGAGCGCGTATTATCCATGGACTCACATTAGTCATAAAGAACTCATATACTTATTGCAAAAGTTTATTAGCCCTCGAAGCAAAGTACTACTACACATTCCCCTAGGGGGATAGATTGGTAGGAAAAGACCATCGCTCGTCCCCGACCGCCACTCATAAGGAAGACAATCAATAATAAATCATGCTCCAACTTCATAGCATAACGAGAGACTACGTGCATGCTTCGGGAATCACAAACCTTAGCACTAATATTCCTACTAACCACAACCATTTACTAGTACCTCCCACATATTACCATCTTTATATCACAAAACAATTGCAAGGAATCAACCATATCATATTCAGTGATCCGTAAGTTTTATGTAGGATTTTATGACTAACCATACAATTGACCAATTTATGTTGACTCTCTAAATAGATATAAGTGAAGCATGAGAGTTTAATTCTTTCTACGAAGGACCATGGTCTAATAAGTATAAGTGAAGCAAAAGAGCATTCTCCAAATAACGGTTTTCTGTGTGATGAGAAATAGGCAATCCAAACTTCAAATGATATAAGTGAAGCACATGAAGCATTCCATAAAGCCATACTCAAAAGATATAAGTGAAGTGTAATGAGCATTCTATAAATCAACCATGGACTGTCTCATACTAGCATGGTGCATAAAATAAAAATGAAAAATAAACACAAAAGACGCTCCAAGATTTACACATATCACATGAACAAAATGAGAACGAAAACATATGGATACTTGTTGAAGAAAGATGGGATGCCTTCCGGGGCATCCCCAAGCTTAGACGCTTGAGTCTCCTTGGATATTTACTTGGGGTGCCTTGGGCATCCCCAAGATTGATCTCTTGCCTCTCCTCCTTCTCCTCATATTGAGACCTCCTTGATCTTTGATCACTTCATCCACACAGAACTCAACAAAAAGCTCGGTAAGATCCGTTAGTATAATAATGCAACTCACTACTCTAAGTACTGTTGAAAACAAATTCATATTTTGTTTTTGCATTGTAGCTACTATAATATAACTTTTCCATGGCCTGTACCACCGATAGAATCGATAGTTTCATGAAAACAAGCAAAACAATGCATCAAAAATAGAATCTGTCTTAAACAGGAAACTTTGTAGTAATCTGAACATCTACCATACTTATGGTACTCCAAAAATTTCTGAAAAATTAGGACAAAATAAAAAAATTGTATAGCAATACTGTGCAAAAAGTTTCAGAAACTTTCGATGTTCCAAAAATGTAAAATCGCGCACTACAGCCAAAGTTTCTGTTTTTCCATCGTGATGACCCACAAGTATATGGGGATCTATCGTATTTCTTTCGATAAGTAAGAGTGTCAAACCCAATGAGGAGCAGAAGGAAATGACAAGTGGTTTTCAGTAAGGTATTCTCTGCAAGCACTGAAATTATCGCTAACAGATAGTTTTGTGATAAGGTAATTCGTAACGGGTAACAAGTAACAAAAGTAATTAAGGTGCAGTAAGGTGGCCCAATCCTTTTGTAGCAAATGACAAGCCTGGACAAACTCTTATATAAATCAAAGCGCTCCCGAGGACACATGGGAATTACCGTGAGGCTAGTTTTCATCTTGCTCATATGATTCACATTCGTTACTTTGATAATTTGATATGTGGGTGGACCGGTGCTTGGGTACTGCCCTTCCTTGGACAAGCATCCCACTTATGATTAACCCCTCTCGCAAGCATCCGCAACTACGAAAGAAGAATTAAGATAAACCTAACCATAGCATGAAACATATGGATCCAAATCAGCCCCTAACGAAGAAACACATAAACTAGGGTTTAAGCTTCTGTCACTCTAGCAACCCATCATCTACTTATTACTTCCCAATGCCTTCCCCTAGGCCCAAATAATGGTGAAGTGTAATGTAGTCAACGTTCACATAACACCACTAGAGGAAAGACAACATACATCTCATCAAAATATCGAACGAATACCAGATTCACATGACTACTTATAACAACACTTCTCCCATGTCCTCAGGAACAAACATAACTACTCACAAAGCATATTCATGTTCATAATCAGAGGGGTATTAATATGCATAAAGGATCTGAACATATGATCTTCCACCAAATAAACCAACTAGCATCAACTACAAGGAGTAATCAACACTACTAGCAACCCACCGATACCAATCTGAGGTTTTGAGACAAAGATCGGATACAATAGATGAACTAGGGTTTGAGAGGAGATGGTGCTTGTGAAGATGTTGATGGAGATTGACCCCCTCTCGATGAGAGGATCGATGGTGATGACGATGGCAACGATTTCCCCCTCCCGGAGGGATGTTTCCCCGGCAGAACAGCTCCGTCGGATCCCTAGATTGGTTCCGCCTTGAGATGGCGGCGCTTCGTCCCGAAAGCTTTCTTATGATTTTTTTAGGGCAAAAGACACCATATACCAAAAGATGGGCATCGGGGGGCTGCCAGGTGGCCCATGAGGCAGATGGGGCACGCTAGGGGGGTAGGACGCGCCCTCCACCCTCGTGGACAGTGGGTGGCCCTCCTCTGGTAATATATTCCAAAATGGACTTTCGTGGAGTTTAAGGACTTTTGGAGTTGTGCAGAATAGGTCTCTAATATTTGTTCCTTTTCTAGCCCAGAATTCCAGCTGCCAGCATTCTCCCTCTTCATGTAAACCTTGTAAAATAAGAGAGAAAAGGCATAAGTATTGTGACATAATGTGTAGTAACAGCCCGTAATGCAATCGATGGTCTCTCACACACTCTCTCCAAAGGCGTCTTTCTCACAGACATGCTCTTGATATAACCCTCCCTCACTCTCGTAACCATTTATGATCGTTTTCACTAACCTTTATCACAAGCACTCTTCCTCTCACAAGCATACACACACAATCCCCATCGACCCTTTCTATATACATAGACCTGCCTACGTGTCTCCCGCACACACATTATCTTTAGGCATGTCTCTGACGCATTGTTTCCGCCTCTCTTCCTAATTGACGAGTATGATTCTAGTAGAGCATTCTTTAGGATGCCCCTTCAAGTTAGGTTGGATGAGCAGTAATATTAGAGATAAGGGGTTACCTTACTCCGAGGACCTAGGGTTACAAATCCGAGCCAGCTTTGTCAGTGGAACAGAGTTCTTCACGACTCTGCTATCTTTGTCTTGTACGACTAGTCCTCCATGGGTCTCCCTAAATGTGTCACGGGCCGACCAATGTGGCACAGGACGGAATCGAGACAAGGGCCTCACCTCGGCCCACCGTACCTCATGTTGTGGCACACCGTAAGCCCCAGGTCTTGTTATCTTCTCATGCCCACACATACCAACACAGACACCACAGAAAATATTTTCTCCCCGTGCCTCTATCCCCTCCCCCCTTGCATATACACACTCAATGGCATCTCTCGCCGTGACATCCTATTCGTCTCACTCTCTCTGTCTAGACC